>NC_056726.1:1432001789-1432015541 GCF_019279795.1 Protopterus annectens
CGCCTTGTTCAAGAATTTCCATGAAAAAATCTTCCAAGCTTGTAGATTGGATGTTAATTTAATAGACTACAATAAATTCATTTTGTTTTCAGAGGAAAGGTTAATCTGATAACCTTTAGTAGTAAAGTTCCAGAAGTTTTGTTTTGGATTAACTTTGTAGATTATTATGTTTTTATAGAGCATTGATGTTAAATTAGACCAATTGTGATTATTATAAATCATTTCTTGGATAATGGAAATTAATTTTGGTTCAGAACTAAAGGAGGAATTATTGATTATTATGTATAGCTCTTGAGCATGAAATAAAATGTTTTGAAGTATAAGCCAATCTGAATTTGGAATATCAAAAGTGTTTATTATTTGTTGTATGTTTAAGACTCATGAGCTCCTAATACAATCTTGCCAACAGGTACATTTTTTTAGTTCCCAATTATTTATAATGTTTTCATGTAATTTGTTGGGAAAGTTTTTAGTTATTTTGAAAGGAATTAAGAGTTCCCACCAGAATTTAATGTCTAAGTTTGAGTTTATGAAAGATCTAAATGAATTATAAATGAATTATAAATGTAGTTTATGAAGACTGAGTTGGTGGGTATTGAAACGTTAAATTGTAAGTTAAGACATAATATTTTCCAAAATTTATTTATTTGATCATTTGACAGAGTATTTTTGTGAGTTTATTCTCATTTAAAAAATAGAAATATGAAGGCATTTCCAAGCTGATGAATCCAACTGAACACTATTTTGAATATAGAAGCCTTAATATATGTCTCTAAGCCTGGAAAATTAATTCCTCCCATTTCCCAGGGTCTAATATGATGAGTATAGGCTATCCTGTTTCATTTATGGAACCAGAGAAAACTTAAAAGAATTTTATGTCCTGTAATAATTTTTTATTAGGTAGCATTGGAATGGCTTGAGCTATATCGTTTATTTTTGGTAATACTACCATCTTTATTAATTGAAGCCTATCTTCAAACTTTAGAAATAATTTATTCCATTTGTCAGTGAGTAGTTTTATGGTATTTAAGATTTTTTTATAATTTGTAGATAGAGTGTTATTAATATTGTCACCTATAATAATTCCTAGGTGATTTATAGAAGAGACCTGTTTTCCTATTAAATGAACTGGAGTTATGAAAAAAATATTTTTTATTTAAATGCATATAATTAGATTTTGATTCACTTATATGTAAACCTGAGCTATCAGAGAACCTTTTAGTCTGTAGATCTAACTCTTTGAGAGATTCTTGTGAGACACTCAGAGTTAAAAGTATATCGTCTGCAAAGAGCATGATTTTGGAGTTAAATTGATCATAAATGTCTATACCTTTAATTTTTGTGTTTTGATGTAATGTAATAGCAAATAATTCTATTGCAAGAGCGAATAAAATGGGTGACAAAGGATAGCCTTGCTTTGTCCCTTTGAGTATTTTAATGGGTTCTGAAGTAAAAGGGCCTAGTTTTACATACGCAAGATTATTTTTATATAGACTTTGTTTTATCAAAGTAATGAAATGAGATGGAAAATCAGCGATTTCTAAAGCTTTGAAGAGATAATCCCATTTCAGCGTATCAAATGCTTTTTCAATATCGAGAGCTATTAGAAGAGCTTCTTGACTATCCCTATTTAAAATGTCGATAAGTGACAGTATTCTTAAAATGTTATTTTAAGTGTGCCTATTGTAAATAAAACCAGACAGATCAGAATTTATAATATGTGCTAAGGATTTTTTTATTCTATTTACAAGAATGGATACAAATATCTTGTAGTCATTATTTAGCAAAGAAATTGGTCTATAGGAACTACATTGTTTTGGATCTGTATTTTCTTTTAATATGGGAGTGATTAAAGAATATTTCCAAGAGGGAGGAATGAAATTATCGGTTTGAATTACATTTAAGGTTTTATGGAAAAGTGAAATGGCTGAGGAAGGAAATAACTTATAGAGTTCCATTATAATTCCATCTTTCCCGGGGGTTTATTATTTTTGCTTTCTTTAATTTTATCAACTACTTCTTTAAGAGAAATTTGTTTTAAGATCTCAGATTTCAGTTTATCTGGAATTTTATTTATTTTAAGTAAACTTTTATCTACATCTATATATTGAAATTGTGCTGAATTATTGAGTTGGTGGTTAGAGTAATGATATTTAAAGGCTTCAAGAATATCACTAATGTCTGATACCATTTTATTATTTCTACCTTCATGAATGATTTTTGTAATATTGTTATCTGAGGCTTGTCTTTTAACTCTCATTGAAAGATTATGTAGATGTTTGGGCGACATTGAGTGTGAGTTGATTTTCAGCTTTTTTAATGCCAAATTTGTTTTATGAGTTAATATTTCATTGTATTTGTTACTTAAGTCTGTAATTGTTTTCTTTTTTGTTTTTGGATGTTGTGAATTATCTTTATTGATAATTATAAGCTTATTTTGGATATTATGAAGTTCCGATTCCCATTCTTTAGTCTTATTTTTAAACCAAGCTAGAATTTTACCAAATAAGTAAGCTTTTAGTGTATCCCAGAGAATTGTCAACCATGTATCATCTGATTGGTTAACGTCAAGAAAGTTTTGAATTTTGTGATCTAACCATGGCTTGAATTGTGGTAGTTTGATGATGTATGCTGGTATCCTTGTTGTGAAGATCAACCTTTTAAAATCAACTTCAAGTTTTAAACTAAGAGAATTATGATCCAAAAAGGGGCAAGGAAATACAGAAAAGTTAATTATTTTCATACTGAAATCTTGAGATACATAAAGTTTATTAATTCTGGTTTGAGTGCCAAATCTATAATCTCTATGAGAAAAGGATAGTGAGTTAGGGTCTTTATAACTGTAGGTGTCAATTAGATTTAGGTTCTCACACCAATTTCTTAGAGCTTTTCCTAGAGAAGCAAGATGGAAGTGCTTTTTATTCAATGTTTCAGAAATGTCTAAAGTACAGTTGAAGTTTCCCCCTAGAATCAAAATACCCTTATAAACTTTGTTAATTAGTTCTAAATGTTTCCAAACAGTTCCTATCCCTATACCAGGAAACCAATAGGTGTTAACACATGTCCAGATTCTATTATTAAATCTTATTATTACAATTGAAATAAGACCTTCATTCTCTTCATACTTATAAATAATTTGGGGAATGATGACGTTTTTCCTCCAAAGTATTAAAACTCCTCTTGTTTTTTTCTTGTATGATGAGCAAGATAGATTTATATATTCCAATGGATTCAAATTAAAGTTATCAACTGATTTTAGATGGGATTCTTGAATAAATACAACTTGAATTTTATTTAGTTTCAAGTATCTAAGTAAATTGGATCTTTTCCTTGGATTGTTTAATCCATTAACATTTAAGGATAGCAAGGTTAAATCCATCAAGTATGACTTTCTTGTGAGTTAATTGAAGTTTTCATGTATGGTATTGACTGGTTGATAAAGAGTATAACTTTAACTAGAAAAAAATTGTGTGAAATAGATAGATTAGTTCACTGTAACAAATTGTATAAAAGTTTATTAGAGATAGGCCTATAAAATGAAAATTTGAATACTGAATAAAAAATAAGTAAGAGTAACCATATTAATAAAAAAATTATTAAAAACTTTAACCAACATGAAGTGGCATGCACTTCTAATCTTAGTGGGCATATAAGTTCAAACAGATTAACCTTCATGACGAACAAAAAGTGAACGACAATAACATGTCTGAGCTCCAGTATGAGTTAATAGGAAATCTAAAACTAATTTATATATCCACTTTTGTTGTTAGAATTGAATGATTAGATGAAATGGGTAATACATAAAGGAAACAGATTTAAAACTGATGTAGTAGAAGCAGCTTATTCAAAACAATTGTTAATGGGAGCAAATATAATTCTAAGTAATTTGTAAGTGTATAGAACAAAGGAAGATTTCATATAATAGAAACATTAATTCTAAGTTATAAAATATTCAAAGTAGAAAGAAAGTCTAGGTATAATGATTGATGAATCCTATTTAATGAAAATACTGTAACCAAATAAAATAGTCATAGTTTAGTAATAAATAAACAGATGCATAAATAATCATAAATACATACATTTTCCATATTATCTACTTTGTCAATGCTTTAATTATTTCAAATTAAAGAATGTACTAGCCATTAGCAAAGTTAGTATAAGTAAGTTCATTTACTAGAGTTGAAATTAAGTATCTAATGATGACTAAGTAAACCCCTCCTGTCTTTTGAGTCCACTATACTATAAAAAGACTATAGTTTTGAACATATTGTGGGAATTAAACTTGTAAACTTTTAATATTTAAATAATATAGCAAATAATCAAATTACACACAGTAAACTCTATGAAGCATGCCAGATATAAAAGCATCACACTTACTAAAATACAAATATTTATCCTATTTCATTTCTGGCATGTTTAGGTTATAAAATTACTCAGTAGATAAGCATAACAGAACAAAGTACACTAGATGTAAAGCATCATTATTTTCACCGTGTAAAGAATTGCATTTTTAACTATCAATAGGACATTTGAAGAACTATTATAAATCAGCAACCACAGATTTCCTCAATATCAATATTCATTAATACAAGCATAATAAAGTTAGTAATCTACTGGTTCACTAAGTTATGAATAATATTACTTACATTCTTTTTGGGTAGTGATTAACAGTCAATCCAGAATCAAAATTCTGAATTAGTTCTATTGTGCTATACACAAAGAAAATGTTTTAAGTTATTGAATACAAGTAGTCAGTACTAGTGTTATGAATTTACCCAAATCAAAAAGATATGAAGTATTGTTTATAATTGAAAGTGTAAGCATCTTATTCCAGAATTATAGCAATTTATATTCTCTGGAATTTCATATTTCTACTGAGTTGTTATGCATATTTTTATTATTTATTGTCATCTTAAAGGTAAATATTCTTAAAACCCATTTCAAATTTGTTAAACATAACCCATAGAGAAATCTGGATCAGAAATTTAACTAAACAAATAGCTTATATTATACGTTTGCAAATTAAAACTAAGAATCAACACTTGTAAGTTCATTTCTGCCTACTATGCATTTAATCTTGTCTATAGTTTTAAATAAATAGGAAGCAAAATACTAATTTACCCATTAATCATCTGCTATAGTTAATTTAGACTGTCTCCCGTCACTTCCTACACTAAATGCTTTGTTATATCATAGGATGTCTGTTATAAGAAAAACTGTGATCACTGCTGGTAATGTGAATATCTCACACACTTCTTTACTACTACGTTAAGATATGGAATAAAACCACAGCCAACATTAAGGACTCACCAGCCTCACTTACTTACAAATTAGGCATATAGTACTGACTATAGAGAACCTAAACTGATGACATAAAAACTATATATAGAAATGTTACTGAGGTGCATAACTGATGTAAATTGAGAACAAAAATCTGTTATGAAAACAGCTGTATGCACGGTACTAGAAACTAACAGCATTGCAATAACTTAATAGGAATTAGCAGCTTTATACATAGCCAAAAAATTGAGTGCAAATTTAAAAATAATCGGAGACTTTTCATCTATTAACCTGACAGGATAGGGGACTGAGTTAACATACATGTTCTGAATGGTACAAGTTTATAACTTTAAAATATAGAATGACATTCATCTTAAGTCACTACTATCATGACGTGTTAAGAGGCTCAACTAAAATCCAAAACAAAATTTGCATTAGTTGAGAGGTATAGGTAGGAGCAGATCAACTATTTCAAATGGACATCCACACAAGAGTTGAACTGCACAACTATAAAGCAATAAAATGCCAGAACAGCGACCAGCTACCCCATTTGCTCCACCCATGCGCACCAATTTGAGCAGATTTCCAGCTCTAAAGCTACCATCTCCAAGACAAGGAACATTGGCTGTTTAAAAGGAAGAAGCTCTAGAATCGAGTACCCCAAGAACCACTAACAGCCTACCTGTAAGCACCACACACATCCGCATTTACTCATAGCAAGCTACTACACAACACATAATGCATAACTGCCATCCTGTTACCACAGGAGAACTGGGCAAGCCAAATAAAAAGGAGGGATACAGACCCTAAATCAGATATCTTTTTTGATTACTGTTCTTAAAAAAATAATGAAAGAGGTATTTTACTAACTTGCACTTACTGCATACTCCTCAACTGTCCATATTTTCACAGAAACCAGACAAACTCTGCAGCATATTAATACCTCTCTCTTTCAAAATAACCGCTTCATGTAACAGCTATGCGATCATTGCAAGCACTTGCTAGTGCATTGGATCTGTTGCCCCGATAACGGAAAAGCACCCAAAATAAGTATCAACTATGTATTAGACCATGTAACAACAGATCCACAACTACATTGAGAGTTCTCTAATGACCTAAGAAGGACAAATTTGTTCACATATTTCACCATCCCAGGCAATCACGAAATATAACAACGCAGTAGACTAACCTGTCGAATCCCATAACAGGCACTGTTCACCACCAACTTTCAAGGAGTTTCAGCCTTCCCCATAGCATCATTCACGCAGCTGACAGATATACCTGCAAATACATACATCGCACAATATAGAGTCTATCCTCGTCTAGCAAATATACAGAACCTTCTTTATTGCATCTCTAAATTCACAAACTAGCCTAGCCAAACATACATCTTTAAACTAAACAGTGCACGACTCAACAGTAAAGCAATGGTGTATATCCATACAGTGCTCTCACTGTTATATAATACGAACTGATCTAGACAGGTACCCTCCCAAAAACTGAAACATTTTCTAACCATAGAAGACATTAATATTTAGTAAATGAATAATATGAAAGAAAAAGTATCTCAACTAAACAGACTATTTAATCAATCAGAATAGACAAGTGAAGTCAGAGATTGTGAGATGAAAGCTCTCATCAGTAACAACTATAAAGTTGTATATACTTATGCGGCATAAATGTGTGCAATAGATAGTACATGAGTTATTTTGGTAATAGGTGAGGTTAATTTAGCTTAATCTACCTATAAATGTGTGTAAAAAACATTTAATTCTTGATATTCCTATATTTTAGGATGAGACCTTCCATGTTTCTTATGTAGATTCTATTTTAGAGGAGAGACAACATTTGTTAGCTCGTGGCTGTTTTAAACAAGAGTGACAGTAAACAGTCATAATGGAATGTTAGAATACTAAAACTGAGTATAGTAGTAACTAAAGTCTAAATTATAAAATATTGTAATATATGTTTTAAAAATCAAAAAAACATTTCAAATTAAGAATTGTATAAAGTATAATGCAAACAGCAAACGTTTAATTGCTGCTAATGAAGCAAAAATCAATGGTGTCACTTGAACAAACTATTATTATTATATGGGTTCTTAGTAAGTAGCTATATTAAGGACCATTAGAGAAGTCTAAACACATGAAATATAAGATTGTAATTGTGGTAAGGTTCAAACAGAAAATGTAAGAAAACATTCTTATAGGTGTATGGTAGGAAAAAAATACATACTTTTTGAATGATTAGAAGTGAAATCAAGTCCTAGTTGATGCTTTGAGAGAAGTAGTGACTCCAGAATTTCTAGGATCAGTTTTCAGTGTCTTCTTTCTCATATCAGTCCAGTTATTTTTCTCAGAGGTTCTTTTTAAAGTGGTGGAAGATGACCAATCCATGTCTTCTGGAATTACAGTTATGTTGTTGTTTTTGATGAAAGTTATATCTTCTTCAACATTGTTGAATGTTCTTATGTCATTTGAATAAAGGATTCTGATTCTTGCAGGGAAAGCAAGTTGTGCCTTTATTTTACTTTGTTTCAAAAATCTCACAAAAGGCCAGGTTTTTTCCTTAGTTCCAAGACTCTTGAAGAATAGTCATTGTCAAATCTAATTTGACTCTTATTATATGACAATGGATGGCCTTTCCAGGCAGATTTGAGAACACGTTCTTTGTCCAAATAAGACAAGAATTTCACAATAATAGATCTAGGAGGCATATTGGAAGAAGGAATAGGTTTCCCTGTAGCTCTGTGTGCTCTTTCTATACCATTTGATAGACCTTCCTTTAGGTCTAATATGTCTGGAAGCCAAGAGTTAAGAAATAAAATAATGTCCTCACCTTCTATTTTTTCTGGAAGACCAACAATTCTAATGTTATTTCTCCTTTCTCTGTTCTCTAAATCATCTATTTTACTGATTAGCCAGATATTCTGCTGTAAAAGAGATTCACAATGAGTTTCACTTTCTTAATTCTCTTATCTATGTCACTTAGAGAAGTTTCCATATCCAATATTTTTGATTGTTGCTGCTGCAAGATTTCATTAAGGCCTCAGTCTGTTTCTAACAGTTGACTTTTAGATTTTCAAGGTTGTCTGCAAATCTGTCCATTTTAAGAGATAGTTCAAGTAATGTGGCAGACGTCAGTTGAATTTCCTTTTTTCAGTGAAGTTTCAGAGTGTGAAGACTTAGAGTTGCTCATTTCTATATTGAAGAAGTTATCTCCAGTTTGTTTGACAGGAAAATTTTGATAAAAATGCATAAAATTTGGTGTTCTTATAGAATTGAGGTTCCTTAATAAGAATTTACTACTTTTGAAAAATAAAAGTTATTCTTTTCCTGAATTCTGGTACTAGATTGTGGAGCTCATAAAAGTTGCTGTTACCAGTTAGCCATCCAGGCTCCGCCTCCTCAAAATGTGCACTTCAAACATGTGAAGGTAAAACATATAAATATATATATATATATATATATATATATATATATATATATATATATATATATATATATATATATATGGGTCTACTTCATATGGTCAACAGTTCATATGGTTGAAACTCATATGGTTGACAGTTCATATGGTCAAAACTCATTTGGTCGACAACCAGTATGCAAGGCACTTAGCAGGAATTTGCCCCCCTCCCCAAAGTTGTCCAAACCTGGAGTTGATATATATAGTTAGGGGGGTGTGGGGGGCATAGCCCCCACAATGGGTGGTGTGGGGGGTGAAGCCCCCCACTAATATTCATTTAATATTAATTTAAAACATGAAAATACAACAAAAACTAAACATTTTAAATGAATATAGGTGGTGGCTTTGCACCCACATTCCCCAATGTGGTGTGCTGTGCCCCCCACACCCCCCTAACTATATATATATCAACTCCAGGGTTGCACAACTTTGGGAAGGGGGACAAATCCCTGTTAAGTGCCTTGCTTACTGGTTGTCGACCAAATGAGCCATCGACCAAATGAGTTTCGACCATATGGACTGTCAACCATATGAATGTCGACCATATGAACTGTCGAACATATGAAGTAGACCCATGAATATATATATATATATATATATATATATATATATATATATATATATATATATATATACACACACACACACACACACACACACACACACACACACACACACACACACACATATATACACACACATATGTATATATATATATATATATATATATATATATATATATATATATATATATATATATATATATATTTTACAAGGAACAGCCCAAAAGTATGATGCAAACATCTATATATAGGTCTACTTCAACTTCATTTCGTTGAAAAATCTTTTCATTGAAACTCAAATTACTGAGACCAATTTACTGAAAGCTCACTTCTCTGAAAACTCATTTCACTGAAACTCATTTCATTGAAAGTTATATATATGGCCTTTTCCCCACTGTAGTGTGATCCTGGAGTTAGTATATATAGTAAGAGGGTGTGGGGGTGAAGCCCCCCACACACACAATTTGGTTATATGTTGACTTATGGAGTTATTCATTGCACTTGTAAGTATCCATCTGGAGGCTTTAAAACAATTACAATATAGCCCCCCCACACCCCCCTTACTTTATATACTAACTCTAGGATCGCACTACAGTGGGGAAAAGGCCATATATAACTTTCAACAGAATGAGTTTCAGTGAAATGAGTTTTCAGTGAAGTGATCTTTCAGTGAACTTGTTGCAGGGAAACTGACTTTCAGTGAAATGAGTTTTCAACGAAATTAAGTAGCCCCATATATATATATATATATATATATATATATATATATATATATATATATATATATAAACAAATGAAAGATTGTCCAGATGTTTGCATCATATTTTTGGGCTATTCCTTGTAAAATGTATGGTTTACTGGGAAATCACTGAAGTCTGAAGTCAATACATAATGACATAGATCTCAGTTTTGTACTTCATATCATTAACATGAATGCTAACACAAATCCTATTACTCTACCTACTTTCTATGGTTATCAGACCAATATAGTAAATTTTCCTGTCTATGGCCTTTGTCCTCCCACTAGTTTAGTGTTTGTCATTATTTCTTGCACTGAAACGTTGGATGGTACGATCCACATTCTTAAGTCTACAGGTTTTACAGCCGGCAACAGTGGCACAAGCCACAAAACCTTGCTTACACACTCTGCACATCATTAATATTCATAGGTTCATAGGTAGGTACTAGGCTATTGGCCCTAGGGCCTATACAAGCCTAACCAAAAGGTAACCTGGCTTTCACCACCCAAGAAAATTATTTTCCTGTGCCACTGTCGAACAGAGCCACAGAAGTGATCCCCGGGGTGAATTTCCTATCATCAAGATTTATCTTGAAGAATGCTAATGAGGAGCTTTGTTTGATATAGATAGGTAGTTTGTTCCAGAGTATGGGAAGTCTCTAGGACAGGAATCTATCTCTCCAGCATGTTCTGCTTATTGTGGTGACAAGGTTTAGGTCCATAGAACATGTAGCTCATAGGGATTGGTATTTCTTTAAGTGGAGCATGTCTAAAGGCTTTAGGTTTGGCATAGCTTTGTGTGTTAGGCAGAGATCACCTCTGAGTAGGCGATATGCGACGGAGTAAAGCTGCAGTTTTTTGAGATGTCTGCGTAGGGCATCTGTTTGAGGCCAGTAATCCTCTTTGTGAGGTATTTCTGTGGCCTTTCCAGTTGGTGTAGATGTCTTGTGAGGTACATACCAAAAGGGGCATTGTACTCTATAATGAGTCTAATGAGTGACAAGTAGAGGGGAACAATGACCTCTTTTTTCCTGGATGAGAAACCTTTTGTGATGAGGTGTGCCATGTAGAAGGATTTCTTGACTACTGTGGCGTTGTGATTATCAAAGGAGAGACTACTGTCTACCTGTGTCCCAAAGTCTCTTATCAAACTTTCAGTGTTAAGTAGATTACCACCTATGTGGTAGTTCATGGGTACAGAGTTTTTACCAAAAGGGATGACAATACACTTTTAGGCATTGAGCTTGAGGCCATGGCTTTGACACCAGGCATCTGTCTCAGCGAGGCCCTTTTGTAGTATGTCCACATCTTTTGGAGTTTTGATTATGGGTCCTAGTTTGCAGTCATCTGTGAACTTTGTTAGCCAAAGACCTTCTGTGTTAGCCTGTACTTCAGAGAAGTAGATACCAAACAGGAGAGGAACAGGACTGAACCCTGTCGTACTCCACTTGTCACTGGTCTGAAGTTGGATTTGAAGTCTGCTACGTTCGCATTGTGGGTTCTGTCTGTGAACCAGTTGGCAACCCATCTTGTGATATAGGGATTTATAACTAGTTTAGTGAGCTTATCTATAATTCCAGAGTGGGGTATGTAGTTGAAAGCCTTGGCGAGATCTAGATAGGCTGTGTGAACCACCTTGCCCTCATCTACGGCTTTGGTGAATGCTTCAAAGAAGTCTCTTACATTTAGGTGACATGATCTCCCTTTTACAAACCCAAACTGGGTGGGGTCCTGAGTTTGGAGATTACCAATGTCATTGTTTATAAGTTCCATGATGATACGTTCCATAGCCTTACAGACCAGGCTCGTTGGGCTAATGGTGTGGTAGTTTCTGGGGTGTGTGGTGGCTCCCCCTTTGTGGAGTGTGATAACCATCACTATGCACCATTCAGTGGGCACATAGCCTGAGGTGAGGCTATGATTGAACATGGTACTTAGGTGGGGTGCCAGTTTGTTCTGTAGTTCATGTAGAACACAGCCTGGGATGTTGTCAGGTCCCATGGATGCTGTGTTCTTGGTTTTGGATAGTGTGTTTTTTACCTGTGCAGCTGTGATTATAGGAACTTTGCATTCTTCTGGTAAAGAGATGGGCCCTTTAGGGGATGACGGGGGGGGGGGTAAAGTTAGCACTGAACCTATCTGCAAGGATGTTGGCAATATCAGTTGGTTCTGTATATTTAGTACCATTGTGCTGTAACTCAGAGCAGATCTGAGTGTTGCCATTGAGATTCTTGACATAGCTATAGAATGCTTTGTGGTTGTCTTTAGAGTCAGTGATGATTTTGTTTTCATAACTAGCTTTGGAGGATTTTATGAGGGATCTCAGCTTCGTACTGAGGCTGACCAGGGAGTTCCTCCAATCATGGGATTTTACTTTTTTTTGCAACAGTTTCTTTCTTCTGTTGTAGAGTTTGTTTATGGCAGGGGACCACCAGATTGGTTTCCTTTTTTTGGAGGATAGCATCTTGGTTCTGTTAGGGATTGTATGATCCATGCACTCGTGTAAGTGCTTATAAAGTGCATTTGTGTAGGATTCAGCAGTCATACCTCTATTGTCCGTCAGCATGGGTGTCGTGAAGTTTGCCACTTCTGTCTTAAGAAGCATGAAGTTGCCTTTGGAGATTTTTTTTACTGTGGTTTCCCCTAATGGGGGGTGGTGGAAGGATGTGGATGTCTAGGATGATTAGTTTGTGGCCTGATCTGACCAATGAGGAATTGACCTCTGGTGTGGAGCACCGGTTGCTCATGTTGGTAATCACCAGGACTAGGATATTGCTGCCCCTGGTGGGGGTGTGGATAAGTTGATCCAAGGCATTGGAATTTATGAATTCCAGAAAACTTTGAGCACAAGAGTTGGTACATGAGTAGTTTTCCCAGTTAATGGTAGGGTAGTTGAAATCGCCCATTATTAGGGTGTTATATTGTACCCTAATATTTTCCAGTGTATCAAGAAATGAGTAGTGGGAATCCTGGGGCATGGTGGGGGATCTGTAGCAAGCTACAATTTGGATTGTGGTCTTGCCCAGAGTTAGTTACACTTGGATAATGTTGGATGCATTATGCTGAGCAACTAGCCTGGAGGTGTGGATATCCTTAATGAATATGGACACGCCTCTGCCTTTAGTGTTTCGGTCCAGGTTAGGTGACCAAAAGGTGTGGTATGAATTATAGCCAGGTAATGCAGGGGTACTCTCTGGAGCCTTGAACCAGGTCTCTGTCACTGCACAGATGTTGATATTCTCCATTATAAGGAGTGCCTCGAGTGAGTGCATTTTGATATTTAGAGTTCTAGCATTGAGTAGCAATACCCTCAGATTATTCTTGCCTGTACCTGTTACAGTGGTGAATTTGTCATTTGAACCTTGCCTAGAAAAGGCACTGTAGGGGTGGCTAGCATCTTAGCCAGTATCCAGAATCCCAGGGGTGACAGGTGCAGGCCATCTCTGGCAAAGCATCATGGTTTGTCAATCATGTCATCCCAGGCAGACAGATACTGGATCCCCTTAGAATGACACCAGAAGCTTAGCCAATTGTTGAAGTCAGTCATTTTGTCCTTGTACTGTGGTATCATTCTGGGTGATGGCAGGATGCTACTCAGGGCTAGGGTCATACATGCCTAGGCTACAAGATCGGGCAGCTCCTCCATGTCCCTTTTCATGTAGTCCAGGGAGGTACGTCTCAGGTCATTCACACTAATATGGA
>NC_056726.1:1432016041-1432060894 GCF_019279795.1 Protopterus annectens
ATTTAGATGCCATTATGATTGTTAAAAGAGAGATTACTATCTACCTGGGTCCCCAGATCTCTTATTACCACTTCTGTATTGAGAGCTGCCACCTTTATGGTAATTTGTGGGTGTTTTATTTTTCCCAAATGGGATGACTATACATTTTTTGGCATTTAGCTTGAGGCCATGACTTTGACACCAGATGTCCGTCTCAGTAAGGCCCTTTTGGAGGATGCCCGTGTCAGCCGGAGAGTCAATTATGGCTCCCAGTTTGCAGTCATCGGCAAACTTGGTTAGCCATAGTCCTCCTGTGTTTGCCTGTACTTCTGAGAAGTATATGCCAAACAGTAGGGGTCCAAGGACCGAGCCTTGTGGGACACCACTTGTGACTTGTTTAGAGTTGGACCTGGAGCCCGCTATTCTTACCGTGTCAGTTCTGTTTGTAAGCCAGTTGGCAACCCATCTCATGACGTAGGGGTTTATAGGTTCATAGGTTCATAGGTAGGTACTAGGCTATCTGCCCAAGGGCATTTTTAAGCCTAGCCAGAGTGTGTCGACTTTTGCCGCCCCATTGATTAATTAACTGAGCATCTGTCAAGCAGAGCCAATGAAGTGATCTGTTACCCATCCACTTGTCAAGGCTTCTCTTGAAGATTATTATTGAGTGGCTCTGCCTAATGTAGTTAGGAATTTTGTTCCAAAGCATGGTGAGTCTCTGTGACAGGAATCGATCCCCCCAGCATGTTCTATTTATTGTTGTGGCGAGGTTTAGCTCACTAAAGCGTGTGTCTCACAGTGACTTGGATTTCTTTAGGTGGAGCATGTCCATCAATTCTGAGTTGGACATGGCTTTGTTAGTTAGGCAGAGATCACCTCTGAGTAAGCAATATGCCACTGAGTACAGCTGCAGTTTTTTCAGCCGGGCTGCATAGGACATATGTTTGAGGCCAGTAATCCTCTTGGTGAGGCGCTTTTGTGGTCTTTCCAGCTGTTGGAAGTGTCTTGTGAGGTACATCCCAAATGGGGCATTGTACTCTATGATGGGTCTGATGAGTGACGAGTAGTGGGGCACTATAACCTCTTTATTTCTAGATGCGAACCCCTTAGTAATAAGATGAGCCACATAGAAGGATTTCCTAAATACTTTGGCAATATGATTGTCAAAGGAGAGATTACTATCTACCTGGGTCCCCAGATCTCTTATTACCTCTTCTGTATTAAGAGGGCTGCTGCCTATGTTGTAATTTGTGGGTGTTTTGTTTTTCTCAAATGGGATGACTATGCACTTTTGGCATTTAGCTTGAGGCCATGACTTTGACACCAGGTGTCTGTCTCAGTAAGGCCTTTTTGAAGGATGTCCGTGTCACCCGGAGAGTCAATTATGGCTCCCAGTTTGCAGTCATCCGTGAACTTGGTTAGCCATAGTCCTCCTGTGTTTGCCTGTACTTCTGAGAAATATATGCCGAACAGTAAGGGTCTCAGAACCGAGCCTTGCGGGACACCACTTGTGACTGGTTTAGAGTCGGACCTGGAGCCCGCTATTCTTACCGTGTGAGTTCTGTCTGTAAGCCAGTTGGCAACCCATCTTGTGATGTAGGGGTTTATGTTCAGGCTGGTTAGTTTTTCTATAATACCCAAGTGAGGAATGGTGTCGAACACCTTGGTGAGATCAAGGTAGGCTGTGTGAACCACCTTTCCCTTGTCTATGGTCTTGGTGACTGTCTCAAAGTAGTCAACCAGGTTTAGTAGGCATGATATGCCCTTAACAAAGCTGAACTGGGTCGAGTCAAGTGTTGGAGGTTCTCAATGTCTTTGTTAATGAGTTCCATGATGATGGGCTCCATAGCCTTGCAGACCAGGCTAGTCAGGTTTATGGGGCGATAGTTACCAGGGTCAGTTGTGGCCCCTCTTTTGTGGAGCAGAATGACTGTTGCTGTGCACCATTCTATGGGCACGTAGCCTGTGGAGAGGCTGAGGTTGAACAGCTTGTTTAGGTGGGGAGTTAGTTCATTCTGTAGTTCGTGCAAGACGCAGCCTGGGTCACCATCTGGCCCCACTGATGCTGTGTTTTTGGCTTTTGAAAGGGTGTTTTCACCTGTGCTTCTGTGATTTCCAGGACACTACACTTTTCTGGTATTGTTGATGGCCCTTTTGAAGGTAAGAGGGAGGTGAAGTTTGCACTGAATCTATCTGCCAGGATGTTGTTAATATCAGTAGGTTCAGTATATTTTGTTCTATTTTGCACTAGCTCAGAGCATATCTTCAAGTTGCCACTTAGATTCTTGACATAGCTAAAGAAGGCTTTGTGGTTATTTTTCGAATCCTTGGCTATTTTTCTTTCGAATTTAGCCTTGGATGATTTTATGAGGGACCTTAGTTTCTTACTGATACTGATCAGGGATGCCTTTCCTTCTTGGGATTTGCTTTTTTTCTGAACTAGTTTCCTCCTTCTGTTGTATAACCTGTTTATGGCAGGGGTCCACCAGACTGGTTTCCTTCTCTTAGGGGAGTGAGTCTTGGTCTTGCTAGGGATAGCATGATCCATGCATCCTTGTAGGTGCTCGTAGAGTGCAATTGTAAAGGATTCTGCATCTTGGGTAGTGTTATCCTTTAGCCTGGGGCTGTGAAACTTAACACCTCTGTCTTAAGTAAGGTGAAGTTTGCTTTAGAAAATATTTTCACTGTGATTTCCTTGGTTGGGGTGGTGGTAGAGTTTGGACATCCAGGGTGATTATTTTATGGTCTGATCTAACCAGTGATGGGTTGACCTCTGGTACAGAACACCTGTGGCCCATGTTGGTGATGACCAGGTCCAGTATGTTGTGGCCTCTGGTAAAGGAGGTTATCAGCTGATCCAGGGCATTTAAGTTGATACATTTCAGGAAACGCTGAGCCTAGGAGTTTGTACTCAAGTAGTTTTCCCAGTTAATGGCAGGGTAATTGAAATTGCCCAATATCAGGGTGTTTGTTAGGACCTTCATGTTTTCCAGTGTCTCCAGAAAGGTGGAGTGGTAGTCCTGGGTCATGGAGGGTGATCTGTAGCAGGCCACAATTTGCATTGCAGATTTGCCCGATGTTAGTTGCACATGGATGATCTCAGAGGTATCATGCTGTGCCACTAACTTGGAGATGTGAGTATCCTTGATGAATATGGATACACCCCCTCCTTTTGTGTTTCGGTCCATGTTCTGTGGCCGAAATGTGTGGTATGAGTTGTAGCCCAGTAGTGCTGGAGTGCTCTCTGGAGCCTTGAACCAGGTTTCAGTTACTGCACAGATGTTGACATACTCCATACTTAGGAGTGCTTCGAGTGCATGCATTTTGAGATTTAAACTCCTTGCATTGAGTAGTATAACCCTCATTTTTTTACTTGTGCTGTTTATGGTGGTGGGTTTGAATTTTGAGCCTTGCCTAAAAAAGGCACTATGGGGGCAGCAAGAGCCTTGGCCAGTATTCGAAAGGCAAGGAATGACAGGTGCAAGCCATCTTTTGCGAAGCAACGCGGCTTGTCGAGCATGTCATCCCAGGCAGACAGACAGACTCTGGATCCCCTTTGAATGACACCAGAAGCTTAGCCAATTGTTGAAATTGATAAGTTTTTCTTTATACTGAGGTATAATTCTTGGTGAGGGCAGGATGCTACTCAGAGTCAGGGTCATACCCGCCTGGGCTATATGATCAGAGAGCTCTTCCATGTCTCTTTTCATGTAGTCCGGGGAGGTACATTTCAGGTCATTCACACCAACATGAACAATGACAGAGTCATATTTGTACTTGTTCTGGAGTGATCTGAGTGCTTGTGTTATGTGGCGGATTCTGGCTCCTGATAGGCAGCTAACAGTAACTATCTCCTTGTCCAGCCTAGTGAGTGGGGCATCAGTGTGCCTGACTATTGAGTCGCCTATTACTAGTGTGTTAGGTATGTTATTTCACCTTAAGGGCTGTGATTGTGCGGCACATTGATTTTGTGTTATATGTGTTGTCTGGTTTGTGACGGGAGTTGCAGGTTTTGTGGCTGTCTGCTTTGGAGCTCTCTGATGCTTTTGCAAGTTTTTATTTAGAGCCTCCGAGTATGATTTTGTGTATTTATGTGTATTTTTTGCCAGTGCTGGTTTAGTAGGTCTATTTGAGTCTGGAGGTGTGTGTGCAAGTGTTAACCTTCTCCTCATGACCGTCTGTTCCAGTCTTGGGTGGAGAGACCTTAGCCTCCAGTTTGGCTGTATAATTGCATCTCTCGCATATGTTAGTGTTTTGTGGTAGGAGGAGAGGGCTGTCTGTGTACATGAGGCAGTTGCAACATTGCCTCTGGGTACCCAGATTCACCAGCTGGACTGGAGAGTACACCTGAAGTTGCCTTGCTCTGCTGGGCAGTCAAGTGTCGGGGTATATTAGTGCTTGCTATTAGGTCTGAGCCAGTGCTGGATTGTAGGATGCTTTTTGAGTGCTTAGATTGATAGTTAGACTAGTTTCAAGTGGAAAAACCTCTAGAGTAGACTTAGTGGAGCCGGGAATAATTTAACCCTAGCTAGCCAGTGTTGCCCGGTGCAGAACACCATGCAAATGCGGTTTTTAAACTACAAAATTCTGGGCTGGAACCACTCCTCCAGAGACAGATGGCTGCTCAAAGTTCCCCTCTCTCACACGTGAACAGAGAAACTTCACTCTATCCAAGTAAGGTATGGGCAACTCAGAAACTAGTATTACAGCCCTGAATTCAGCACTAGCCTGAAAACTGGACTATACTAGCTTAGAAAGGCAGGAAACAAGAAAATATTTTTTTTGAAAAGATAAGGCAAAAACAGTAAAAAGTATACTTAAAACAGCTTTAAATGACTATAAGCGATCAAAAAAGGCTGTCACACTTTAGTGTGTAGCCTACAGCAGTTAAACAATTTATTTAAACAAAAAACAACTTTTTAGAAGTGCAGGCAGTCAAATAAGTACAATATGTGAAAAAAAGCAAGCTTTTAAATCACAATACGTGCTGGAAAAATCAGCGTTATGTTCAGGCTGGCGAGTTTTTCTGCAATACCCAAGTGGGGAATGGTGTCAAATGTCTTGGTAAGGTCAAGTTAGGCTGTGTGAACCACCTTTCCCTCATCTATGGCCTTGGTGACTGTCTCGAAGTCCACCAGGTTTAGTAGACCTGATTTGCCATTAACAAAGCCGGACTGGGTCGGGTCAAGTGCTTGGAGGTTCCCAGTGTCTTTGTTAATGAGTTTCATGATGATGTGCTCCGTAGCCTTGCAGACCAGGCTAGTCAGGCTTATGGGGCGATAGTTACCAGGGTCAGTTTTGGCCCCTCCTTTGTGAGAGGAATAACTGTTGCTTTGCGCCATTCTATGGGTATGTAGCCTGTGGAAAGGCTGAGGTTGACCAGCATGTTTAGGTGGGGGGTTAGTTCGTTCTGTAGTTCGTGCAAGACGCAGCCTGAGACACCATCTGGTCCCAATGATGCTGTGTTTTTGGCTTTTGAAAGGGCTCTTTTCACCTGTGTGTCTGTGATTTTTGGGACACTACACTTTTCTGGTTTTGTTGTGGGCCCTTTTGGAGGTGAGAGGTGGGTGAAGTTTGCACTGAATCTATCTGCCAGGATGTTGGCAATATCAGTAGGTTCAGTATATTTTGTGCTATTTTACACTAGTTCAGTGCATATCTGCGAGTTGCCACTTAGATTCTTAACATAGCTAAAGAAGGCTTTGTGGTTATCTTTTGAATCCTTGGCTATTTTTCATTTGAAGTTATCCTTGGATGATTTCATGAGTGACCTCAGTTTCTTACTGATGCTGATCAGGGGTGTCTTTCCTTTTTGGGATTTGCTTTTTTTCTGAACTAGTTTCCTCCTTCTATTGTATAGCCTGTTTATTGCAGGGATCCACCAAACTGGTTTCTTTCTCTTAGAGGAGTGAGTCTTGGTTTTGCTAGGGATGGCATGATCCATGCATCCTTGTAGGTGCTCATAGAGTGCATTTGTAAAGGTTTCTGCATCTTGGGCAGCAGTATCCTTTAACGTGGGGGGCTGTGAAACTTACCACCTCTGTCTTAAGTAAGGTGAAGTTTGCTTTGGAAAAGTTTTTTACTGTGGTTTCCTTAGTTGTAGGTGGTGGTGGTGGGGTGTGGGCATCCAGAGTGATTAGTTTATGGTCTGATCTAACCAGTGATAGGTTGACCTCCGGTGTGGAACACCTGTCGCCCATGTTGGTGATGACCAGGTCCAAAATGTTTTCACCTCTGGTAGGGGAGTTTGCCAGCTGATCCAGGGCATTTGAGCTGATGAATTCCAGGAAGCGCTGGGCCTGGGAATTTGTACTTGAGTAGTTTTCCCAGTGAATAGTAGGGTAATTGAAATTGCCCAATATCAGGTTGTTTGATAGGACCTTCATGTTTTCCAGTGTCTCCAGAAAGGTGGATTGGTGGTTCTGGGTCATGGAGGGTGAGCTGTAGCAGGCCACAATTTGCACTGCAGATTTGCCTGATGTTAGTTGCACATGGATGATCTCAGAGGTATCATGCTGTGCCACTAACCTGGAGGTGTGAGTATCCTTGATGAATATGGATAGACCCCCTCCTTTTGTGTTTCAGTCCGTGTTCTGTGGCTGAAACGTGTGGTATGAGTTGTTGCCCAGTAGTGCTGGGGTGCTCTCTGGAGCCTTGAACCAGGTTTCAGTTACTGCACAGATGTCGACGTTCTCCATACCAAGGAGTGCTTCGAGCGCGTGCATTTTGAGATTTAAACTCCTGGCACTGAGTAGCATAACCCTCGTTTTTTTGTTAATTGTGCTGTTTACAGAGGTGGGTTTGACTTTTGAGCCTTGCCTAAAAAAGGCACTATGGGGGCAGCAAAAGCCATGGCCAATACTCGAAAGCCTAGAGATGACAGGTCCAAGCCATCTCTTGTGAAGCAATGGGGCTTGTCGAGCATGTCATCCCAGGCTGACAGACACTGGATCCCCTTTGAATGACACCAGAAGCTTAGGCAATTGTTGAAATTGATAATTTTTATCTTTATACTGAGGTATCATTCTTGGTGAGGGCAGGATGCTACTAAGGGTCAGGGTCATACCAGCCTGGGCTACATGATCAGAGAGCTCTTCCATGTCTCTTTTCATGTAGTCCAGGGAGGTACGTCTCAGGTCATTCACACCAGCATGAACAATGAGAGAGTCATATTTGTACTTGTTCTGGAGTGACCTGAGTGCTTGTGTTATGTGGCGGATTCTGGCTCCCGACAGGCAGGTAACAGTAACCTTCTGCTTGTCCAGCCTAGAGAGTGGGATGTTAGTGTGCCTGACTATAGAGTCACCTATTACTAGTGTGTTAGGTATGTTATTTCACCTTAAGGGCTGTGATTGTGCGGCACACTGATTTTGTGTTTTATGTGTTGTTTGGTTTGTGACGGGAAGTACAGGTTGTCTGGGTGTCTGCTTTGGAGGTCTCTGATGCTTTTGCAGGTTTTTATTTAGAGCATCTGAGTATGATTTTGTGTATGTATGTGTATTTTTTTGCCAGTGCTGTTTTAGTAGGTCTGTGTGCGGCTGGAGTTGTGGTGCAAGTGTTAACCTTCTCCTCTTGACTGTCTGTTCCAGTCTTGGGTGGAGACAGCTTAGCTTCCAGTTTGGCTGTATAATTGCATCTCTCGCATATATTAGTGTTTTGTGGTAGGAGGAGAGGGTTGTCTGTGTACATGAGGCAGTTGTAACATTGCCTCAGAATACCCAGATTCACCATCTGGACTGGAGAGTGCACCTGAAGTTGCCCTTTGGTTATGCCTGAATAGTAGCATTATCTTCAACCCTCACACTATAACCTAGTTTTCAAACTACCTCTTGCTCACTAACCATAAATTCTCATCTTATTCTCTAAGCATAAAATCCCTGATCACTCATTAATACTATATTCCATGATTTATCCACAAACCTAAACTCTGTGATTGCTCCCTAACTCTACACAACTTTCCTACTTGTGGTTGCCACCTTTCCATAGTGCTATTTCCTGACCAACGAGCACACCATGCCCCTTGCTGGTGGTAACTCCACCCCATTTATCAAACCACACTCAGAATCATTAATGTTGACTTCCACAATTTTTTGTGGAATTTAAATTTGGACATTGTAATCAATCTATTTTTATAGCCGATAAATAAGAATTGGCTATACCTATACCACAATACAGATGCCGTGTGAATGAACTATACAACTGTAGGACCAAAGGGGTGGTGTATATAGCATACTGTTTGGTATGCTAGGTATTCTATATAGGCAAGACAGAACGTAGTTTAAAACAACATATCTACGGGCACATGTATGAAATCAGTAAAAGGAAAGAAAGCAAGGCATTGTAGAGACATGCTTTCAATTGTGTGAACGCTGACTTCAAATTTTGGATATTGGAGAAGGTTCAAATTACAGAAAGAGGGGGTGATTGGCAGAATAGGCTTGAGTATAAGGAATTGATGTGGCAGTTGAGGCTCGATGCATGTGTTTTTCCTGGTCTAAATGACCATGTTAATATAACATCAGCATTTAAATTAAAAGCCACTTGTTAGCAATTGATAAAGGCCTGGGATAGAAAAATGATTTTTATGACACAAAAAGTTGTTTTTGTGACATAATATCATGATGAAACACTACTGCATTTTTGTATATATTTGTTGTATATATATTTATCATACATCTATGTATCAATTAAAATTTGTAACTATTAATATTTATTTATATATATATATATATATATATATATATATATATATATATATATATATATATATATATATATATATAGGCTCATTTATAGTAAAGTTTTTTAATGGCTTATTAATATAACAAGCACTTTACATACTAGCTTTTTATAATATTATTTATAGTAATGTATATTGACTATTTAAATACAATTTATATGTATTATTTTATTTAATTGAATTTACTGGTGGCCATCCAATGACAAAGAGAGGCAAACTATTTAAATGATGAAGGGATGTGATGTAACAGATTTTGATGAAGTTTCCTGCTTGGAAAAGAAAGCGCTTAACCGGTGTGTTTGTACAATAAAGAACATATTTTTTTATATGTTTTTTATATATTTTGGATCCTGTCGAATTATTTGGTTTTCATCCTGTTGGTGGCTGCCTTCATTGACTGCTTCGTGTGACCGGACCTTTTTGTTTCATTTGTGGTTTTTGGTTCAGAACTCATCCCGTGGTTTATTGACTTCCAACATCCACATGCAGCTATTGTATGCAGCAACAAATATACGATGAATCAAGGAAAGTTATCTAAAGGGAACAACATATTTTTTTTTAGGTTGGATAGAACAGAGGCACACAGAATTGCATTGCCTGTGTGTGGTATGTCATGTGAAATGTTTAGCTCTCTAACTTTATACTTAGTTTTGTAAACTTTAGAGACAAAGGTAACAGTAAAAGGCAAGATATGAAAATGCAACTTGCATAATTAATTATCCAGTGGGTGATATTCCAGCAAAAGGACCACTTGATGTATCATATGCTTTACATTTAACTCATTATTACCACACATCATTGCAAATGATTTCCTATTATTGCTGACTGCTGCCATTAGTTTGGTGCCCTTAACTAAGTACATAAGTTATGCAGAATCTTCTTCTTCTTTTCCTGGTTAGGTGTCACCATAGCACATCACCTGTCAGCTCATGACTGGCAGTGGAGTTTTACAGTGTTGAGTTGCCAGCCTGGCACCCAACCTTCCACAGAAGACACACACACGCACTCATTCCTAGAACCAATTCAGAGTGTCCAGTCCACCTACATCATGTCTTTGGGATGTGGAAGGAAACCAGAGCACCTGGAAGAAACCCACACAACCACAGGGAGGACATGCAGACTCCACACAGAAGGCACACCAGCTGAGGATCGAACCGGAAAACCTCTTGCTGTGAGGTGGCAATGCTAACCACTGCACCACCATGGCCACCCACATAAGTTATGTAGAATAATGCATAAAAAAGAAGATGCTGTAATTAAGACTAAATACAGATTGTTGTCTTAATTATGTCAGGTACTAGCAGTCAAAAAATATTCAATACTGCAGAGTGAAAGACTGTATGAACATTTGTGGAGATATTTACTACTAATTTTAAACCAACATGTGCCAGTGGTGGTAGGTTGTTGATAGTATGGATTCTGTCAGAAAACAAATTATGGATAAAGAATATGTTCTAGGCAGTATAACTTTATAACAATCACTATAAAAGTCAGTTCTGCAGTGGAACAAAGACAACAGTGATGCCGTCATAGTTCTCACCCAATCAGGGACAAATTCCTACATAATCAGGGGCTCTTAAAATATCAGTATTATTAACTGGAGACATTGACAGAATATAAAAACAGGAATTAATATACATTTTCTGATGTAAAAGAAACCTAAAGCCCTAATTATTGCCATTATTTATTAAGTGCAATTCACCACATTTTTTCCGAAAGTTACAAGTTCCAAGAGGGGTTAAGAAGGACAGAGCTACAATTTGAGTCAAAATCAGGGAGAGCAGAGAGGTTGAATTCCACCTCCAAAGAACATAAGGCTATTTTTCATATTAAGAAACAGCCAAACAAAACTGCAACACTAAGTTGATTTATATACTTTCTGGCACTTTTTACCCATTAGGTGACCAGGACAGACATACAGACAACCAATCTTTAATGTGGACCATACAAACTGACAACAGCCATGGACTTACATGCTGCAGTCATTAGAGGGTGCAAACCATTAGGTTTCTAGCAAGTTATCAGTTACTGTACTGTTCCATCACAAGTTCACATAAATGTTTATCAACCTACAAATTGATACCATTTAACAAAAGGCAGCCACTGCAAACATTGATTGATTGATTTATTTATTTATTTGCATTTGTTTACCGGGATGGTCCAGAAGTGCCCATTTTCAGTGGAATCCCAGGGAGAAAAGCTCCACATATAAGACATTTCCCTTATAATACAGAATTTACATTAACAGAGACATTTGGTACATATAATTGGCAGCTTATACAGTTAATGAAAAAGTACATAAGTAATCAGTCTAAATCAAAGTTAGTACACAAGCAATACAGAGTATATACATGACAGCATATACATTCCAAGATGATATACAATCAATACAGAGTTTATACATGAGAACATTCTGTAGGAGTATTTTTCAGCAAGCAAAAATTAAATAGGACACTTCATGCAGTGGGTGCAAAGTAGATATAGGAATTAATTGGAGTCTAGGTACTAAACATTAATACATTTAGGAGGTATAATAGTTGAGCAAAAGGTTATATGAGTACTGTTGCGATTTGCAATAGGCTATATGAGTACTGTTGCAGGAATCAGCAGAGTCAGCGGATATTATGTAGGTGTAAACAGAAGCACCAAGTCAAACTGACCCAAAGCAGGAGGCTTTATTATACACACAATAAGCACACAGGCATGAAAAACACATAAACACTCACAATTAGTTGCATTTTCGTAGAAAACTTCATCAGATGCAAACCCATTCATGTGATTAATAACTACATTTATAGTCACATCATTTTAAAATAACCAATAGCTAAACAGCACTAATCAAATATTAAAATTCAACTATACAATTATTTCACACTATAATCATCCTGCTAAGAAAACCACCTTATTTAATAGCTGAACAACTATAAACCATGAATAAAATGCTGTTTCAGTATTATTAAAAACAAATTAAACTATCTAAATTCAGATTTGTTAAAAATCACTAGTAAAATACATGTCATTACATCTTCCACAGAGTTCAATAACAGTATCACCATCTTGTGGGTAAAGTAAGTAATTGCATGCATCCACTTAGAAACAAAAAATCATGGGAAGGAAAATATGCTGAATATAAAAATTAATTGTAATAATAAAATAATGTTGTAAAATACTGTGATATTTTAAAATACAGTATTACAAAGCCTGGAGTTGAAAAGCTCTACATTCTTGCTGACCTCATTTTAAGTACTGAGGCTAAAGAGACATTTTCATTCAAGCCTGGGGGTTTATTTGACTCTAAGATGAGTTGCCAGTACAACTCCCTATACTCAATACGGGCCTCCCATAAACCCCCCCTGACATCCACAGGGACCTCTTCCAGGACAAAAAATAAAAATGTTGCCTTTGGACATTCTAAACTGGCTGGGTATAAGGCATTCCTATTGTTCTTATTTTTCAAATCATTTACATGTTCATATATTCTCTGTTTTAACTTCCTTTCTGTCTTTCTGACATAGAACGCTGTACAGCAGACAAAATTTGCTAAATATGCTGTTCCATGCGTGAATGGGCATACCTTCGTTGAAGGTTGTGCATCAGGGCTGGTAACTCAGCATGTAAAAATCAACTACCAATCATTAACGGACCGGAGTTCTGCTGTGGTGACCCCTAACCGGGAAAAGCCGAAAGAACAACAACAACAACATGCCAACCCTTTGGAGTCACATGTAGTGCATGATTTACCATAAATCAATCTGTTCCTAGCTTCCAGATCTACTTTACCATCATTCTTAATATAAGGACATTGAGAACATCTACCACATTTAAATGTTTCCACTTTGCCATGGTTTGAAACAATGTGTATTTTATGTTCCATCAATTCCTTCAAATTCTGTCACTTCCTAAAAATGCATTTAAATGGGACACTAATCAATCCACTAAAATCTATTAAACTAGATAAACTGCTCCATTCTTTTTTCAAAGAGTATTGTAAAGGGTCACTTGGTCAGGATAAGTAGGATGACCTCTGGTCAAGTTGATTTTGAAGTGTTATGTCAGTTATTAATTAACATATTTAAAGATAGGGGCTACCCAAGCCACCCGATAGAAGAGATATATAATGAGGTAAATCAGGGTCATATTAACAAGTTTACCCGAATATTAGGTAAGGAGATTACTACAGGAGCTGAGAATTTAGACAACACTAGTTTGTCCAGCAACTTTGAACTAGCCTTTGCAACTGAATTCAGTGGGGATGCCTATGTTGTCAAAAATATTTTGAAAAAATATTGGAGCAGTACAACTTGCCTTTCACTTCAAATGGACAATTATGTACACCACACACAGACTTCCTGCATACACCACAGACACAACCTTCCTGCCTAATTAAAGATAATTGCTGTTATCTGTTCTTCAAATCATCGCTGGTTGCTCTTTTCATAAGATGGTGATCAGGTTATAATGAGTTGATATTTTTATAGGCACCTCACTCTTGTGAGGTGTGGAATTTTAGCTTCAGCCCCTGGCACTGCTGAATCTGTGCTGCTTCATTATCCTCAGTTTCAGTTGCAAGCTGAGATTAACCAATCAGCTTCAAGAAAGGTGGGACTCGTGGGAGCAACACAGAATTCTTGATTTACAGTGTAAAATCTGGATACCTGGGCAAAGTCCTTTATTACCAGACAATCCTGAAAAAAAGGCAGATGGCAACACAATTCCCACTACATAGTAATCAATAATCATTCTGCCTCAAAAGTTTTGGCTTCCTCCCACACCTTCTCTCTGACTGCTGACTGGTCAGCCCCATCTGACAAATAACACTCACAAGGACTGAGGAAAAAGCTTACTGAACTTGACAGCTTCTGGGGTCTGGTTATTCCCTTCCCCATTACTTTCATGACCTTCTTGAAGGGTAAAAAGCTCCACTGTCTGTCACCAGAGCTGTGAATGAGGGCAAGGTAGTTCACATAGCCTACCTCTAGATCTTGCCAAGGCCTTCAACACTATCCCTCACTCAGAAATCATAGA
The DNA here is from genome assembly GCF_019279795.1 of Protopterus annectens. Taxonomy (NCBI): domain Eukaryota; kingdom Metazoa; phylum Chordata; order Ceratodontiformes; family Protopteridae; genus Protopterus; species Protopterus annectens. The sequence continues at coordinate 1,432,029,786 of NC_056726.1, forward strand.
TAGACTCACTAAACTAGGCATATACCCCTATGTCATAAGATGAGTTGCCAAGTGGATCACTGATAGAACCCACACTGTGAAAGTAGCAGACTCCAAATCTGACTACTGACCAGTTACAAGTGGTGCCCCACAGGGATCAGTCCTAGGTCCTTTCCTGTTTGGCATCTACTTCTCTGAAGTTCAAGCCAACACAAAGGGACTCTGGCTGACCAAGTTCACAGATGATTGCAAACTGGGAGCTATTATTGATTCTACAACTGATGTAGACATTCTATAAAAAGGCCTCACTGACACAAATGCTTGGTGCCAGAACCATGGCCTTAAGCTCAATACCAAAAAATTGCATTATCATTCCCTTTGGGAAAAATTCAGTGCCCATGAACTACTACAGAGGTGGTAGTCCACTAAACACTGAAGGTGTGATAAGAGACCTGGGGACACAGATTGACAGCAACTTCTACTTTGATAATCACATTGCCACTGTAGTCAGAAAGTCCTTCTATGAGGCACATCTCATTACAAAAGGTTTCTCATCCAGGAAGAAAGAGTTCATAATCCCTCTCTACTCATCCCCTCGTTAGACCTATTATAGAATACAATACCCCATTTGGTATGTACCTCACTAGACACCTACACCAACTGGAAAGGTCACAAAAATACCTCACTAAGAGGATCTTATGCCTTAGACACATGCCCTACATGGACATACTCAAAAAAAACTCCAGCTATACTCTGTCTCTTATCACCTACTTAGAGGCAATCTCTGCTTGACCTACAAAGCCATGTCTGACCCACAGCTGCTAGATATGCTACACCTAAAGAAAGCCCAATCCCTCCATGCCACATGCTCCAGGGACCTAAACTTCATTACCACAATAAACAGAACATGCTGGAGGGACAGATTCCTAACCCAGAGACATCCCATACTCTGGAACAAACTTCCCATTCATGTCAAGCAGAACACGTTACTGGCCCTCTTTAAGAGGAATCTTGACGAGTGGATGGACAATAGGAAGTTCACCCCAGGGATCACTTCAGTGGCCTTGCTTGGCAGGGGCACTGGGAACTAACTTTGGGTGGCATGATGCCAGGGAATCTTCTTGGACTAGGTTTATATAGGCTCCAGGGCCATTAGCCTAGTACAAACCTATGAACCTATAAACTTCATGCTGGTGTTGTCTCTTGTTTTCCTCGGCTTCCAGACATCACATTCTCTTCTTGGCTTCTAAACATTTGGCCTCCAGTTCATACTGACACTGCTTCTCCTCAGCCTCAAGTTCATATCGGCACTGCTTCTCCCTTTCCTGAGCCTCCCATCATTGGGCTTCCAGGCACAGTATCTCTGCTGATTCCATTTCAAGATATTTGGCCTCCAATTGTTGGGCTTCCAGATCCAGATTCTCTTCAGTCTGCAGTCATTTGGCTTCCAATTCATATGGATGCTGCTTCTCCTCACCCCCCAGGTGCAGTCTCTTTAACTCCAGATGGATCCTCAGGTCCTCTGAAGAAAATGGGGACCATCCTGTCTCGGCAGGCTGCACATCCCCAATACCAAACTGGATATCCTCCAAATGGTTTGTCTGAGCTGAAGCTGCAACTGATGCAGAAATAATTGCTTCCCTAGTCAGGTTGGCATGCAGCAGTCCTCTGGCTTCACACTCCTTGACTAACTGGTTCTTTGTCAGCTTACAATAGTCTTCTGCTGACATCTTTGCCTGCTATCCCTGACTAACTAAATAAAAATAAATAAAACTGAGGTGAACTGAGATTCTGTATGTTTACTTTGTTGCTGTCAAGAGTGCACACCTTAATGAGAACTACTCACTGGCTACTGAAGTTGAATAAAAATATCACACTGCTGGCACCAGTTAATGTGATGTCCAGTTAATATCCCACTGAACTGCCACCAATTAATGTGATGTCCAGTCATTATCCCACTAAACTGCCACCAATTATTGTGACATCCAGATAATATCTCACTAGCTGCCAAGAATTAATTTGATGTCCCTTACTATCCTGTGTCAGAAATTAAGGAGCTTCAATCTTCATTACTGACTACAATGTCAGACTGTCACTTAAACAGGAGTAATATTCCACAATTTTACACTAACAGCATAACAGGAACATGCTCTATAACCTTGGGCCTGGACTGTATAGTTCTCTCCACTCATAGCGTAACTCCTTATTACACATTTCAGATCAATGTGTCCCAGTTAAAGACCTCTGATAAACTCATACTTGAATAAATTACATCTCACACATTGAAATACTCCTGGGAAAGCCTGGCACAGATTTCCAGCGGTGTCCCTTCCTCAAAATAATACAGCAATGCTGCCACCAATCAGAGTGTCTTTATACCCTTCTAAAGGGATGTCCAATTAAGAATATTAAATGTTAAAACAAACAGTAACAAATGACCTAAGCAGCCAGTCTATCAGAGTGACCTTGGGAATTATCAAAACAAGTATAAGTACTCTCAGATCCCTAAAGAAAAATTGTCCAGCCACAATGTAAGTTAATAAAAAATATTTAATATTGAGCAAAATGATTGCAAATATAAAACAATAATTCCCAATAACCAAACAGAACTCAATCACCAGGAAAATTAAATCAATACTGTAGGATAGAGACTGGCTGATTAGTTATAATTTCCTAACTAACTAAAGAACACTATCCCTGATCTAAACTAAATGACTACAACAGAGCAAAGGAAGACAATTCATGGTGAGTCCTTTTTGGATATCCACTGCACAGTACATCTGTGATCAACTGACAACTGTAACTGACAACTGTAACTGTAGGCTCTTTTATAGACTAGCCTAACTGTCAGCTGTTCCAGTTCTAATTTTCATTTCATAATTTAAATTAAACTGTTTTCTAAAAGTTATTCCTGTCTTTCAGCTTCTGACAGTAACACGTAGCAGCTATTAACATTCAGATGACATCAGCTACTGATCAGCTAAATCTGAGACAGTTTGCCTTTAGAATCTCTCTTCACAAACATTTGCAGTTAGAAATGTAACAGAACACAGTTCAAGTCTTTAAAACATTCTGTTCAAACGGATCATAAATCAACATGCAAGAACTTATATACAATATAGCTAGTCATGCTGGCATAATAATACACAGGACAATCTGAAATTATATACAAAACTTCAGGCAGACATGCTAGCACAGATGACAGTGTCTAATTTCTTCACATTGGGATTAAAGACAAACTCTGTGCAAGAACTTCAGCAAGGGACGGGAGTAGAATGCAAAACTGAAGCCACATAGGATGAAACTTAGTGCAGATAATACAGCTGTAATATAAGCAAGTGGGGAAATTGAAAGAAGATGAGAAATGAGATAGAAGGGGAACATAGTGACACAGGTTAAGAGATTCAAGCATCTGGGAGAGGTGATTGAGTGAAGGAAAGCCTGAATAAGGAGGTCAAAGCTAGGATCAAAGGGACTTCAGCCAACTGGTATAGAGTGTTAGGGGTAGTGTATGACAGAAGGATGCCAAAAAAGCTGAAAAGTGAGGTGTACCAGACAGTGATGCAAATAGCACTACTGCATGGTACAGAAACCTGGGCAGTAAAGGCAGAGCAGTTGAGGAAGCTAGAAGGGATGGAGATGAAGTGCCTAATACAGGTGGTAGGATGCACACTGTGGGACAGATGAAGAAATTATGACATAAGAGCAAAAGCTCAAATGGCCCCAATTGTAAAAAAGTTCAACGAGAACAGATGCCAGTGGCTTTGTCATGTGTGCAGAAAAGCAGAAGACAATCTGATGAAGAAGATTTCTCACAGACAAGATCATCATTGTAACTTAAACCATATTCAGCCAGCTTCTTTCAGCACCTGCCTACCTACTATAAATAACAATAATCATTTCTACACTATCTTATCCTCACTATTCTAGTTTTCCTACATCTACCTTCTCAAACTCTACATCCTTTCCACTACTTCTACTTCTCCAAAACTGAGACTTAAACTTTCCACTTATGAACTTCACACTCCTCAACCAATCTTCGACATTTCTTTACTCTTTTCTGGTGACATTCATCCATACCCAGGCCCATCCTCCCCTATCACTCTCACCTTCTCTGCTAATACTATCCCTGTATCCCCTCTGTTATCGCCACACATCCCCTCCCCTCCCTCAAAACAACTAACCATCCTCTCATTAAACACACAAAGCTTAGTCAATAAAATTGCTGACTTTCACTCCTGGATAGCCTCTAACAAACTCCAAATCCTAGCCCTAGCTGAAACATGGCTTAAACCCCACATTTCATATACTGAAATCTTACCTCCAGGATTTAATATGTACAAACTAGATATAATTCCAAAAAAAAGGTGGCGGTGTCACCATATTCTGTTCTGAACAGCTTAATTTCTCCCCACTTACTGTCTCCATCCCAAACTTTCAACCTATAGGGCTTCTCATTCTAAACTGTCACTTAATTACTCACATAAAAATTTGCTATTTCATCCATCTACATCCCACCAGGTAAAAATATCCTAATCCTTGAACAAATACTTTTTTGGTTATCACAAAATATTACCTATCAAACTTTAATCCTTGGAGATGTTACCATAGATTGGAATTACCTAAATATTCACCCCCCCCCAACACAGCATCAATCTCCACGGCTTTTCTCAACTGATCTCCACCCCCACCTACCTACCTAAAAACATACCCAAGTCCACTCTAGATTGGATCCTCACTAACAAATCTCACATGTACCATAATCCCTGTACCCCCGCCAGTGACCACATGCCAACACACATCTATCGATACTCCTCCAACTACAGAGACTTCACCTCTACAAAGACTGTAGAAAACTCATCAACTTTAACCAAGGTACTCTGAACAATTATCTTTCCTTTATCAACTGGTCTTTCCTGCATGCTCTGCCCATTAATGAAGCTGTTCTTAAATTTAGCCAAATCTTTCTTGACATGTTGAACTCCCTAGCTCCCTTAAGGATAATCAGGGTCACATCCAACTATACCTCCTGGCTCACAGTAATACTCTCATGGCAAAAAGAGATTTGGAAACTCTGGTTAAAATTTAAATCACCCTCACAATTGCAAGACTACAGAGAACTTAGGAACTTCACCAAAAAACATCCACCACAATAAGAAAAACTACTGCTTCCAAGCTCAAACTAAACACCACACCAACCCAAAAATATTTTGGAGTACTACTAAAACAATTCTCCATACTGGTACCCCTACTACCCCCAACCCCTTCCCTAACAACACCCCAACAGAGACTGCAACACTTCTTAACAAATACTTCATAGACACTATTGCCAAGCTCATTCCTAATAATGCCTCCTCCACTGCAGATGCCTGTAACACACACCACTTTATCCCTCTCATTCAGACTGCCAATGCCAACACTTTCCCCATCAAACCTGTCTCTATTTCCTACATCAGAAAACTACTCCTGAAACATAAACCCTTGTCTCCCTCTTCTGACAACCTTCTTCCTCAGTTCCTTAATATAGCTGCTGACTCTATTGCTTTTCCTGTCCCTATTTTAATTAATAGAGCCATTCAAGAATCCATAGTTCCTGACCTCTAAAAATCTGTCTACACTATACCTCTCCATAAGGGTGGCAATTCAACTGAACCTAGCAACTTCAGACCCATTGCTATCCTCTCTCCTCTGTCTAAAATCCTTGAGAAATGCATATACTCTCAACTAATTACATATCTTATCTAAGAAAATATCCTCACTCCTACACAACACAGGTTTCACACTAAACATAGCATCTCCACTGCCCTGCCCTTATTTCCTTCTTTGAAACTGTTGCTATGGCCAGAGACAACAACAAACTTGCATCTTACCCATTCCTTAATCTATTTAAAGCCTTTGACACTATTTCTCACTCTCTATTCCTCTCCAAACTACCCTATCTCAACCTCTCTGACTCTGCCCTCAACAGGCTCTCCAGCTACCTCTCTAACAGAAAAGAATCAGTTAGATGGCTTAACTCTCGCTCCCCTTTCCTCTCTGTCCAAACTGGGTACCCCAAGGCTCCATCCTTGCCCCTCTAATATTCAACATCTTTACCAATAACCTCCATACTTCTTGCGGTCACTCCTCTATCGTCCGATATGCAGATGACTCCACATTGGTATCTGTCTCTGAAAACTTGTCAGACCTGTTAACTTCTATACAAAACTCCTTTTCTTCTGTAAAAAGATTTTTATTTTACATTTGTTAACCGGGATGGTCCAAATGGACACAGGTCCATTTTCAGCGGAGGCTCGGGGAGAAAAGCTCTACAAATGATGATGGCTCAATGACAATCAGCTCATCCTCAATCCCAATAAAACAAAGCTTCTCCTTTTTCTACCTCCCTCTCCCACTGTAAATCTATCTTTTCAATCTCAACTCTCAACAACCCTATTATAAAAGTTGAAGCATAAACTAAACTCCTTGTCACCATTATTTATGACCAACTAAAATTTGACCTACATGTCCAACAAAGCATCAAACAACCCACCAGAAATTAGGCCTACTTTACAGAAATAAAAAATACATTAGTGCAAAATCCAAATGTGCCCTTGCTCAAACTTTATTACCCACCCTGCTCTATGCCTCCAGTATCCTGACTAACCTACAATCTTCCCTAATTCACAAACTTGAATCAACATACAATAAAGTTGCTAGATTTATTGTAAATCATCCCTACCCTCCCACCATTGCCTGGCTTTACAGAAACTTCACTGGCTTGAACTCCCACATCAACTTACTCTCACGCAACTCCAAACTGCTTAATCCCTTCTCAATAACCCCACTTCCTGCCCATCACTTTCCAAACTTCTGTCCTATTACACCCCTAATCGTCCTCTTCGTAGTCCAGCCAACTAATACTACTGACCTATAAACCCTGAAAAAATATAGGCAAAAACATTTATAAATACTCTGTCTCTCATAGCTGGAACAAACTCCTATTACATATCAGAAGTATAATTCATGCCAACAACTTAAAAAAAGAACACTAAAAGATCACCTTCTTTACTCCAAGATCTGTCACTGCAGTAACCCAACTTAACCTCCCATATACCTCTGACTATTCACATTCTATAATGTCTACTTAGGAAGTGTCTTGGCATTACATCTAATTCTTGTAAATATTAGAACATGGTAGCTTTTCATCACTGTGACTAAACTGTTTGTATGTTTATATTTTTAGTACTCACACTTTCTTATGTGACAACTATAATTTGTTCTGTATACCGGCATTCCAATTTGTACTCTATTTTATCTTATGAATAATGCTTCTTTTACTTTTTATTGCTGCAGACATTACTGGAGCTTTTTTCTCGGCTCTCCACTGAAAATGTTATTTTTGTAACTCGGCTGGACCAATAACAAATGTGAAATAAATAATAAATCAATAACAAGAAGTAGGCAAAAGGAAATTAGTGTGTCCATCAAACAGATGGATGGACTGTGCATGAGGGAAAACCTGCATTATTCAAGCATGATTATTGGAGAATATAGGCGCATACCTCCCAACTGTCCCGAATTACTCGGTTTTTACCGAGTTTTGGGGTCCAAAAATGGGGTGCCACGATTACCGAGTGGCACCAATTGATTTCCGATTTTTTTTTTATTTTTTATTTTTTTATTTTCCGCGCTTCGTCAGCTGACATCATCGCGCACGCGATGACATCAACTCTGTCAGGGCTATCAGCCTGTTGGAAGTGAGCTCACAAACGTAGGCTCAAATCAAATGCTTTTGTGAGTGGGAATGGCTTATTTGTATTGCTCGCGCCTGAATTTTATTAGCTCCTGCCTGCTTTTTTGCTCAGCTAGCCTGCAATGGAATGTGGATATATTATGGCCAAACATCTCACTCGTCGGATTTTAGAAGGCTCGGCATTCACAGTCAGTGTAGAGACTTTAACTGAGACTGATGGTAAGCATGCAATATTGAATCAGATTACTTTTTCAAAATAATGGTTTAGTTGAAGCTGGTAGTAAACGTGCCACACTTCCTTTTGCTTCACATTACTTATGAGAGATAGTGTACACATTTTGGAGATTGAAGGTTGAGAGTTATGACTGCAATAAATAGAACATTGTCTCTTGTGATCAGCTTTATTATTTTTCAATAAAATTTGTCAATATTATTTATTAATTCAAAAGCTTCACCATATATTTGGTCATCCCGAAATGGATAAGTGAAAGATTCTTACAAGCATTTATTTCCTGAAGATTCAGTCATGGGTTAAAAGAGTTCTTGCAGCTAACAAATAAGTAGGAATAACTAAATCAGTCGATAGATGAACTGCATACCCTCTAAATCTATTTGTATTTCTTTTTCACAAAACAAATCATTCTGGTGAAATGGAGCTGTATGTATGGCAAGAGCCCGGCACATGTATAAAGGAACATAAATAAGCTCTTAGCAGTACCAGTAGAAATACGTCACTGAGAATTGGTGCATTTTCCGGATAACAAACGGAAAAAAAACCACTACAGTCACCTCATTTAAACATTAATTTATTTATTTACATACTTATTTATTATTGTAGCAGTTATTAACTACCACTAAACAATGATCCTGAAGCAACTATTCCATTCCTTTGCAGAAGTGTATAGTCATCAGCACAGGGCACAAAGTTTACTGTCAATCTTCAAATGAAGACTGTTGTATTACACCAAACATTTCTAATGAGTAATACACATAGACGGTAGCTGGCCAGTTTGATAGCTAGAGAGTGAAGAGAGAGACTAACTTGTATTTTAACTGCTTCTTGTTTGCAGTTAGTTGTTAGCACTAACTGGTATTCGGAGCAACACTGTACATGTATGCTGTTGGTGACCATCTCTTTTGGGTACGAGTTAGGGCCTCCCATTTCTCTGACTTGAGTTCATCAGTGCAGGACATTGGGACTTTTAACTACTGACTCTCTGTTCATAGACTCACTTTGCGATTGCTTTAATTTCTACACCTGATGTAATACCTGAGCAAAATGTTGATGTCAGTGTGCCTGCTTCAATAGTATGTATATAGCTGAAAACATAATTACTTGGGAAAATATGTTGTGAATGTGTTGTTTTGCTTGCATGTTTTCAGTTTGAGTTTCTCTCCTTGGACTTCTGATGAACATGCAACAACTTGGTCAACCAACACTGCATAATAAAACATGGTACACAGTTTTGTATATTTTAACTTTTGATTCTGAGTCACTAATAAACAGATAAAATGTATGACATGTTTTTATCTGTCCACTTCATCACCACCACCCAATGCAGCAAGAAATGATTAATCCTTGAAGTAAGTACATTCACAATCAGGATGTCTGTCATTATTTTATTTTCTTAACACTCTCATGAAGGTATCTGCCATTATGGTTAACTTTAAATTGTTATCCTTTTAATAAGGCAACCTCTTTAACTCCATTAACTCCAAGGCTAATCCTATCAAAGTAAAGTATCAAAGCACACAGTTGGTTCACTGTATGTACAGAGGAAGTAAATTAATATAAAATCAAAATATGCTCTAATTTAAAATAAATACTTATTTTACAAATATTTCATCGAAAATGGAGAGGGGTAGCTAAAAGTTTAATATGCCATATGTATGATCGTGATACAGTCTCTCTGTTTTAGGTATGTATACCAGATGTGGTTTGTCATGTATTCAGAAATCTTTGTAATCTTGAAATGAGTTTTTGTAAACTTTTTTTGCATGATCTGATGCCACTGTGCATAGGCCATCCTTTCTAGGAAGTGTTGTAGTAAGGGCTCAGTTTATCCACCACTGGCCAGATACATTTTCTTTGGATGTGGTGTGAGTTTCAATGCTGTTTCAATAAGTGTGAGTTTCAAGGGTACAGAAGTTTTTAATGCCAAGCCTATTTTCACTGAGACAGTATTGCTTTGTTTACCAGATGTCTTTTAGTGTTTCTGCATTGTTGTGCTGTAAAATGTAAAAATAAAATCCAAATAATCATTGTAGAAGTAAAGCAGTATGCATACATTAGGGTGTATGGTAAATGGGGCAAAACAGCCAGGTAATGGGACATTGGAATGGCTGCAGGGGGATTCAGGTGCCATATTTTGGTTGTCTGTTCTTCAGTTTGCATTTGAAAGTTGGTATCCCACAATTCCATTGAAATGGGTGGAGTTACGTAAATTGTGTATGCAAATTAGATGTTAATCAGCGTACAGATTTGTACCTATTTTTTATGGGCTTTGTCCAAATTTTTGATGTTTCCAGGTTGAGATGTATGTATAGGAGACTGGCAATGAATTGAGAGAGATGGTGTCCTATTTATACAGGTAAAATAAACTAATGACTTGGAAATGTGTGCCTTCTCATGGTTCCAAATGAAGGTAAATCCTTTCTAAATCCCATTATTTCTAGTATTCATCAGGTCTCTAATTTGTCATAAATAGTATGTGTGATTGTGCAGATACTGTGTCTTGGGTCATGGCTGCTGCTACTTTGTTAAGCAGATATGCCTGGTATGTAACCAAAGGTTGACACATGAAGTTAAATGTGAGATCTTGAAGTCTGTTTATATAAAAGAAGTTGTGCTTGGTCATTTTGTTACTCATGCCCTCCAGTAATATGATGAAAGAGAGATATTAGGGAGTTAAGAAACTTTTTCATGTTCCCCTTTATAAATTGCATGGGTTCTCTACTCACATCAGAAAGCTATCTGAAGAGTCACTCCCTTGTCCTGGCATATAGGGTACAAATAAAATATGGCAGGAATAGATCAACATAAAAAAAAAAACAGGGATCTTTTCAGATAAGGGGATAATCAACACCTTTAGAATGACTGTACCTGCACTCTTTCCTCCTCATCTCCTCTTCTAACATATCTTTAACTTTGTCCAAGACATATGGTCTCAATCCTTCCCTTTGCAATTACATACTAACCATATGAACAATAGATTTGGTGCATTTAGGGCACAAGGTAAAGGGTGTTTATTTCAGATTGTTTCTGATTGAAAAGAAAAAAAACTTGCCTGGAGGAAGGTTCTAGATCTTTTCTCTCTCAGATTCTGTGTCTGGGTGACACTATCAGTACTTTATATTACCTTCTGGGTTATCAACAGCTCTAATAGTATGCACAATAAACCTAGACCATGGAATACACCTTTCTGGACTTCTATGCATTGTCATATGTCTTTATTTAGACAGCTTACTTATCTTTGCAGAGCCTTTTCCCAGAGGTAAGGTGCCTTTAACATGGATTATCTCATGTCTCACCAGTCTAGGGTTCCAGATACATATTCCGAACCCCTATTTGAGTCTCTCATACAGGATTCATTTTTTAGGGTTCATGATAACCCAACATTATTATCCTCTTGGATTTCAGATTTCAGTTTTGGACCTTATCAACAAAGAACTACATTTATTTATTTTATGTATTTATTTCACATTTGTTGACCGGGCTAGTCTAGCTGGATATATGTCCATTTTCAGTAGAGGCACGGGGAGAAAAGCTCCACACAGATATACAAAAGTATAAAAAGTATAAAAAAAATATTGTCCAAAAGCAACCAAGGTGAAAGCAGGAACTCGCCAGCAAAGGTTTAACTGTTTATTCAAAAACCAGATATCAAATAAAAACACAAACGCTCTTAGCAGACAAATTGCGTTTTCGTCTTTACCAGAAATGACTTCATCAGATAGTAATCCAATTAATTAATTAAGCCATTAAATAGTAAGACATTTTCAAACAATACCCTATCAGTCAAAAAGCATCAATAGGTAGCCAATCACAATACTGACACTCATAAATATTAAAAATTAAGTACAATCAGATTTAATAATATCCATTTATAAATCAATATACTTTATTATTGTAAAGTTACTAAAATAAATATGTTAAAATGTTTCATAGATTTCAAAGCTGATATATATTTCCTTCTTATGAGTATTATTTAATATAAAATCTCATTTAAAAACACATAAATAAATAAGTTAATAGAGTGTTTGAACTAGTTGTGGTCATTTCTTCAAATAAGCAAACACTGCCATCTGTTGACCATTATAAATATTACAAGCTGAGAATATTTTCTTAGATATCTGCAGCTCTCAATTTAAGTACTGGGGTTATGGAAATACTGTCATTTAATCCAGGTTTTTTTGTGGCATTAAGTTGAATTTGCCACCATAGTTCTCTATACCCCACCTGTTCCTCCCATAAACCTCCTCTTAAATCCCTTTTTACTTGTTCAATGACAAAAAAAAATAAAATTTCCCTTTTCACATTCTTTTGTGTGCCTATATAGTGCATTGGTGTCCTTAGCCTTAGAAATTTCATAAAAGTGTTCATATATTCTTCTCCTCAGGACTCGTTCGGTCTTCCCTATATAAAATGAACTACATTTATTACATATAACTATATATATTACTCCTTTTGTCTCACAATTGTAATAACCATTACTTTTTATGGTTTTACCTCTACTGGGAATAGTTACTTCACTGGCATTGATCATATGTTCACATTGGTTACAGTGACCACACTTAAAACTCCCTTTCCTTTTTTGTCCATCTATCCCATAACCAATGTTAGTATGTTTAGTGTGAGATTCTAAAATACTTTTGATATTCCTAGAATTTCTATATACTATTTTAGGTAACAACTTATTTACACTGATTATATCAGATAGACCAGAAAATTTGGCCCATTCGTTTCGAAATATCTCACTTAATCTAATGTTGGACATATTATATTCCATAGTTAAAGCCTGTTCATATTTTAATTCAATTTCTATATTGGAAGTGATATTATTTGTAGTGGTGCTGGCAGATTTTTGACCTTTTATCGGCTGAAATTTAGTATCTCTACCTAATTCTACCTCTGTTCTAAATTTCATCACAAAATCCTTAGGATATCCCCTTTCCTCAAACATCCTACTGAGTAAATTACATTCTGTAATAAAATCTCCACTAGCGCTGGTCATTCTACTACCCCTCACAAACTGCCCCTTGACAATATTTTTCTTACAATGTGAGGGGTGTGCGCTAGTGAAGTGAAGAAAAGAGTTGCAAAACGTTTCTTTCCTAAAGATTTTGGTTTCAAAATCCTGTTCTGTCTTGTATATCTCAATATCCAGGTATTGTAACTTCTCTCTTGAAAAGGTATATGTAAATTTCAGAAAATTGGTAGAATTATTTATGTATTCAAAAAATTCATTAAATCTGTCTATTCCTGCTATCCAAAAAATAACTATGTCGTCCAAGAAACGGCGATATAGTGTCCAACATTCCTTATATTTGGAGTTTATTATAAAATCTTCCTCCCATTTGGCTAGGACTATATCGGCATATGTGGGCTACAAGCCCATTGCTATGCCTTGAACTTGTTGATAGTATTCGCCATGAAATGTAAAGAAATTATATTTCAAAACCATGTCCACCAAGCCAGTAGTTATATTTTTTTCGGAGTGTGTCAATTTGGTATCCCTATAAACCATTTCCTCAAACATGATTAAACCTTCCTTGTGTGGTATACATGTAAAAAGATCCACCACGTCTACAGTAATAAATATTAGATTTTATATTAGGTGTTTGGACTAACTACTCTTGGGCGCCTGTCTTGTGTGTTTTTTGCAAATATTAGATTTTCATTGAATAAATCTGGACCAATACATCTTAATAGGTCCCATGAATCCTTTAATGTATATTGATTTTCAACACTTATATGTTTTACCTTATTGTCCACATATTTTGCTAATGGAAGTGTTTTAGACCCTTCCGCTGAGACAATAGGTCTCAGGGGTGGGTCTTCCATATTTTTGTGGACCTTAGGTATTCCAAATATAATTGGTGTTCTTGGTTTTTCCACATATAAGAATTCAAAAGTCTTTCTATCCATTAGTCCCTCATATAACATGTTATTTAATAAACTGTCAATTTTATAATATGCCAGATTCATTTCATTTAGTGAGACAGATGTATATTTAGCTGTATCTTTTAATATAGAGTTCATTTTGCCTTCATATATTATATTATCCATGAAGACAATTCCACCCCCCTTGTCTGGTTTCATTATTCTCATGTCACTGTTGTTCTTTAACTCATACAATATTTCATTTTCTTGTTTAGAAAGATTGAATTCAGTGACTCTTTCATCATAAAGTTGTCTAATTTCATTTTCCAACATGATCTCAAAATTTTTGACTTGGGGGTGTAAGGGTGGATTATATGTACTTCTGCGGACCAGTTTTGAGTCCTGAGGAGGTAAATTTGTCTTGATATTAGAAAAAAATAGAATATCAAGATTGATTTTTCTAAGGAATAATTTCACATCTATAATGGTACTCACCATTTCACCTTTCACAGAGGGAATAAATTTAAACCCTTTACTCAACAAGTGAAAATGTTGTTTTTTAGGAATAGTATTGCTAAAGTTGTAAATGGTAAAGTTGTCAAATGTATGTCTGATACCATCAACCTGTATGGCATTCTGAATTCTGTCCACGTCAGGGGTTGGGTGCATTAAACCTAATACCTCCCTCTCCCCCTTCTCCCCCCCCTTTTCTGAAAATTTTGATACCCATCCTGATTTCCATATAAATTTGAAACATCTCTTCTTAATGGTGGAAATTCAGTATCATACTCTGTATGTGCCCATACATTCGTACCCTCCTCATTGTGTCCAAAAGGTGGATCTACCTGATGTTGATAATAATCATTTTTCTTATAAGGTGGTTTGGGATAATTGGTATTGTTCTCATACTCTCTTATATCTCTCTTTAACTTACTTATTTTTCTTTCAATAATATCGCTGCATTTCCAATCAATATCCTCCTTTACTTTGTAATACTTGTCTCTTTCATCTTTAATTTCAAAAATAAGATCTTCCTTTATACATACATCTAATGATTCTATTTCTGTTTTTAACAAATCCTGCACTCTATTATTCTCATTAATAATTAATTTTAAAATGTCAAGACCACATTGATTAAACACATTCAACAGTTCCTGATGAAAAACTGAACCTGCTACAACATTGTTAGGGTACTTGCATACCCTTAGTCCCTTAGGGACCACTTTCCTATTGATGCATTCAGCTAGGTATTCATTTTCTATAGTAAGAGTTTTAAATTTCATCATTAATTTATACAATTTATCCAGTTTGCTAAAATAACTTGTCCCATCAGCAGAATTCTGCTTATGTGCATTATCAAACTTGATGTTAAATGGCATTTTTAACCAGTCTTTGATATCTTTTTTCTTCCACGAACTGTGGAAGGAATTATTAACAGTACCTTTGCTTTTGCTTGAAGTAGTGGGGTTAACAAAATCCTTAACAGCATCCGCCAGCGAAGAAGCAGGTATATTTGTATAAAAATTATAAAAAAAATATTGTTACATGGTAAATATAGGATTAGTAAACCAAATGAAACAGGTAGTTATTACATTTCAGAGATCAAAGCACTTAAGAAAAGTAACAGTGGACATAATATTGCTTAAGAAAGCTAAAACAGATATAATATAGTAAGTGTTATGTACAATAGTTCACATCCTGTTGAAGGATTTAAGCAATAAGTTGATTAGAGTTAAAATTGTGTCAGTCTTAATTACAAGACTAAGTATTTAAATGTTTGGAAGTTTGGTTAGCAGAGGAAGAAGCAGGGGTGAAGATGGTTGTTAGTCAGGGTTACTACAAGGGCATAGCCAGTGCATTTGGAGGTGTTTTTTAAGTTTTTGTTTAAAGAGTGTGGTAACTACAAGGCAATTAGTGTTAGTTCATTGGGTAACAGGTTCCAGTTTTTTCCTGCTGTGTTAGTAAACAGAGAGTCAACAGCTGTATTATTAGACTTTGTTAAGCTAGCAAGGAGTTTGCTAGAAGAACGTAATGAGTTCAGATTATTATATGGGATTAAGAGTTTTGAGAGTATAGGGGTATTATTGGGTTGGTGAAATATTTTGTGGGCAATTGTGAGCTGGGGGATTATCAGATGGTTTTAGAATTCCAGCCAGTCTAGTTGCCTAAGATTAGAGCTGTGGTGAGTTCTGAAGGGATTGCCAGTAGCGAATCTGACAATATTATTGTAGGAAGTCGCTAATTTGTTGACATTAGTTTTCTTAAGGTTGGCAAATATAGGTGAGGCATACAGAAAGGTTGAGATTAGATGGGAGTGAGTGATCTTGGCTCTGGCTGTTGAGGTTAAAAAAGGTTTTATTCTATATAAGGATCCTATTTTTCTGTTGACTATTTTAATGGTGTTGTTTATATGGTGATCAAATGAGAGATTATTGTCAATGGTTATTCCTAAAACTTTGGTGGTAGAGTCAGGGAAAATGACAGTGCCATTATTTGAAGAGATTGAGAAGTCTAAGGGGGTGGACCTAGTAGTGGGTGTAAAGAGAAGTTTTGTTTTTTTGGCATTAAAAAAGGAGGCAACGTTTGGTAACCCATGTTTCTACAGTGTTGAAAACATTTTGAGTAAGAGAATATTGTTCAGTTGGAGAGGTTACTGAGCATATTAGTGTGGAGTCATCTGCATATTAAATACAGGTGACTTGAGTAATTGCTACATGGAGATCATTAATAAATAAAGAGAAAAGAAGTGGTCCAAGAATGGAGCCTTGAGGGTCCCCAATGGTGACAGGTAAAAAGGAAGAAATTTGATTTTCCCAGAGAACTGCCTGTTGTCTATTGCTGAGGTATGATCTAAACCATTTAACGGCCAGAGAATCAAAGGAGAGAGATTCAAGAATATTGATTAGGAGGGTATGGTTAACCATGTCGAAAGCTTTAGAGAGGTCGATGAAGAGTGCAGATGAGAGTATGTTTTTGTTGCGGTTTGTATTCATGGTATCTGTAAAGGATAGGAGGGCAGAAGTGGTACTATGTGATGGCCTAAAGCCATGTTGGCAGCTTGCTATTAAGTTATGTAGAGAGAGATGATGTAAAAGTTGTTGGTGAATACATTTCTCCATAATTTTTGCTAATGGTGATGAGAGCAATTGGCCAATAGAGTAATCATTAGAGTTCCCACCTTTATGTAAGGGGATAATATGGGATATTTTCCAAATATCTGGGATGGTTCCTTCTTGGATTGTCCTATTTATAAGTATAGATATGGGGTAGGCAATTACTTTGGCTGCTTTTTGGAGATATTGGGAAGGAAGTTTGTCAGCAGATGTAGTACATGGCTTAAGTTTATGAACAAATTTATAGATGAGAGAAGTAGAGATGGGTTGTAGTTTGAAGTTAGAGGAAGAGTGTGGTAAGTTGATGGGAAGGCTGGAGTTTTCAGAGATAAGTTGCCTAGCTGGATGGATGGAAACTGCACATAATTCAAAATTCAGGTCTCCCTTTTTTTCCCTCTTATTCCAATACAATCTGCATCAACACATGCCTCAGATTTTGCTTGAGAAGCAGATTTGATGAAGGTAACAAGGTGCAATCTATAGAGCATGTCAGACATACATATGGACACCATCACAGTGATGTGGTACTTCATCTGGCAGATAGACATCAGGTCTTTCTCTCTGTGCCAGTTGGCTGGGATGGCTTGGAAGAGATCTCAGTAGAATTTCTTGATCCTCCAAGCATTTTACATTATATCAGAGCATTATTTAGTGGCAGACAAACTGTGCAGGGTCAGGATAGATCCTCACTATTTGAAGATGGTCTTCTTCAGAGTGATCCAATTATGGAGAGCACCTCAGTTGGATTTGTTTGCCTCCTTTCTAAACAGACACCTAACCAGATTCTGTTCTAAGGCTCCTTACAGGTAGACCAAAGGAACACCTGCATCTCCACCTTTTCCACTGACATACAAGGCCATTCACAAGATTCAGAGGGTCTCTTCAAAGATATATGTGGTTACTCCCACCAGACTAAGGCAACAGTGGCTCTCCCTTCTTATGGAATTTGTTAAGGGCAATTGCTACGAACTTCCTCACAAAATTAATATATTTATACAAGACCGGGAGTGTTTTTATATATCCTAATCTCAAATTATTACAACTGACTGCCTGGATGATTAACTTCTGCTACCCTTTAGGCACCACATTCATGAGGGCATGCAGTAGTTACTACAGAGGCAGGAAAACCTGCTATTAGGAAATCATATATGTGCACATGGAAAAGATTTTATAATTGGTGCTTATGCAATGACCAGGGCCCTAATAGGGATTATGTAACAATGGTTCTCAAATATGTGTGTGACTTATTATCCTCTGTCCTATTTTATTCTTCTGTCAAAGTTCATCTTGCAAACATTTCAGCATGTCTGGCCCGGACGGCACCCTTGTCCCCTTTATTTCTCATTAAACAATTATTGAAGGGGGGGTTACACATGAGGCCACCTAGAAAGAAGGTAGAACCTTCTTGATAACTTAAATTTGTGCTAGAAGAATGAACCATTTCTCATTTTGAACTGTTCATGTGCAAATTTAATTTATTAATTGGAAAACAGCTCCTACTACTCTCATATCTGTAATAAGAATATCCCAGCTGCAATCCCTCATGGTGGGTGAACCCTCTGTGGTATTCTACAAAGACAGGTTTACTTTAAGAACAAATTCCTCATTTTTGCCCAAAGTATCTGAAAGTTTTCTTTGAATCAGGACATCAATCTGCAGGTGTTTTACCAAAAAAACTCAAAACCAGGAAGAAAAAAATTCTGCATACTCAAGATGTATGTAGACAGGGGCTAGCTTGACAGAACTAAGGCCTTTAAGATAAACTAATCAGCTAATTATTTCTTTTAAATAGTCCAAATATCAAAGCAGCTATGGCAGTGGTTTATTTCTTTTGATGGGAATAAGAAAGGACAACCTCTCTTGAAGCAAACTATTTCAAGATGATTGTGCTCAGCTATTGCTTTTTATTATTACCACCATACTGGAAAGATGTGAACTCTGGAAAAATTCTAACGGGAACTAATTGACCACTGTACATACAGAAGTATTACAAACTGGATTCATTTTCCAGGTCCAGAGATAGCTTTGCAAGGACCATTCTCCAGAAGCTTATGGGGCCTTTGTTCTTCCTTCTTTCAGATTGGATAAGCTTTGACAATCAACTTAAGTATCCAAACACTACTGCATGAGTGAAAATGATGAACATAATAAAGTTATTTAACAACTTACCATGACAGTAGATATTTGATTTCCACACCGCAGAAGTAGCTGTACTCATCTGACATTCACTTTTGGTATACATATTTAATTTTAGGAGGGATATAAAATCATCTGTGTTTATAAATTATTACAGGTTTAGGGTGAGGCTGCTTTCTACTTTGTCTGGGCAAAAAAATCCTGAAGTCACTTCCTTCAGGCTGACATTTATCTGATTGGTGTTGACCAATCATGATTCAGAGGTAAGGTGAAGGAGAGAGCCAGAGCTATTGAAGCAGGCCAGTTGTTGCATTCTAGGAAGAAAATAACCCAAATAGCCAAAGGCTATTGCAGCTCTATAGAATTTGAGCTTCTACTGTTATGGTATGCTATTACACAATTGTACTTTTCCCTCACATTTGATGACTAAATTTAATGTCAAACCCTGTTTTCTAACTGTAAGTCTAAGTTCCCAGTTGAACCCCCCCCAATCCCTAACAGTGAAAATCAAAATGCCTCCCAATCCTTCTCCATCACTGTTGTCTTTAGCTTACTCAAGTTCAAATACAAATATTTATTCAAGCAGTAGTTGACACCTCCACCCCCTCTCTTGAGCTACCCTAGCTTATCTGAGCACATATTTGAGTTCAACATGAATGGTAGCTGAGTTGACAGTAAAATGAGATCACTGCAGTGAAACTATGGTCTGCAAGCAGCCAAGACTCATGTAATTGCAGTAAACCCTATCTAAAATTATAGATAAATTAGGAAACCATTATATAATAATAGCAGGAGAATGATGGATCTAAAAATAGTAAAACTAAGGTGAAAATTGCAAATATAAATATGTCCAATACATTATTAGAATGATGAATACTTATAATGTACTTGATCCCTTTTGTTACCTTTAGACAGATTAATCCCAATTTTCTTTTGTTTCTCCACATAGAAGTTAAGATTTAAAACATATTTTTTATACTTCATTCACCTTTTTTATGTAATTATTGCTTGTTCACTTCAATCAAGATACTTCTCAGATAACTCAGAGATGATACTTTATATGGACTTTAAAAAATAAGTTAAGGATCCATATAGGAATAGAACTGCACATTAAATTACATCCTATTAGATTGTTTTAAGTCTCAGAAGTATGTTGATTAGTGAGATGATAAATTTCTGTTCAAAATACTCTCTTCCAATTCACAGATAGACTTATTCCAGGCTTCTTTCATAGCCACATTTCAAGTTTATTTCATTTCTCAAGCATCTTACCTAAAGAAAACAAATTAAAAAAAAGGAAACAATATTTATTTATTTTATTTATTTTACACTTGTTAACTGGGAAAGTCTGACTGTTTATAGGTCCATTTTCAGCAGAGGCCCAGGGAGAAAAGCTCCAGAAATACATAACAAGTATACATAGAGTGAATTATTACAAAATGGACATTTGTTCAACAATTTATACACACGTTCAAGATTTCCTAAAATACACACAGGAAATAGTTGGAAATTATTAACTGATAGGAAATAGTTTACTAACTGATATGATATAATATGCATTAAACATATTATCAATGAGCTCATTATCAATGACTTGCAGTCAAACTTAAATTAGTATTTAGTTTGCAGCAATTTTTTAATGATCTTGCATTCACAGCCAGCTATTCTGAATGACCACAGATGCCATCCAAATATCTAGCTTCCATCATTCAAGATCAAAATGTCCAGTGCAAAAATTTCTTTGTTCAATATCATATGGCATGTTAATTAATGACAATAAAGTTCTAATATTTTTTCACAACTTTTTAAAACATTTGCAAGTATTCTACAAACATAATCAGTTTGCTGGGTTGGAAAGGTTTCTTAGATTTTTTTAGACTACTGTACTCCTGTACATGGACCTTGCTAATTTTAGTGCCTCCTTGCAAAAGAAAGGGATCCTGGATGTTATATGCTTCTCAGGGCACATAATATCCTCAGACTTGGCAGGTTCTTTTCAGATATCTGCCAAGATTTTAATTATACATTAATAGAAGCACTATTAAAAGAAAAACAAATAATCTCAGCTCTTTACTTTAACTGCGGTGGTGACGCTGCAGTAGCATTGTCGCCTCACAGTAAGACGTTGTCCTGTTCAATTCTCAGCTAGATCGTCTTCTGTGTGGAGACATGCGTGAATGGCGTACCTTCGTTGAAGGTTGTACGTCAGGGCTGGCAACTCAGCACGTAAAAATCTACTGCCAATCATTAGCAGACCGGAGTTCTGTTGTGGCGACCCCTAACCGGGAAAAGCTGAAAGACACAACAATCTCAGCTCTTTACTTTGATCTTACCCAAACCATACTTAAAAAGTTTTGTTTAGATTCCCCTAATCATAATTATTATAATCCAATATCTTGGATTAATATTGATCAATTTTAGGTAATAGGTTTTAAAAAAAACATTTTATTATTACTATTTTTCTGTGCTAGTTTTCATTTATGCATCATAAACAAGCCAACAATGAACTTACCACCTCTGAAACTCTTAAAAAACCTTATCAAGACTGTATATATCCTTTTGCTAATAATCCTCTAAAAGCTTTTGATAATGTTAACTTTAATTTTCTTTTATTTTTATGTGTTTTTTCCTCCAAGTCTGCTAGCCATCAGCTACCTCTTATTGGACGTGATCCATTTCATTTCATCACCACTTGTGTAGCCCACAGAGTAAGATCAAAGGCTGACAGGAGATGCCTTCATAAAAACACAGATATGGTTAATGCTCTCACAAGCAACTGTACATGGTGGCAATCAGGAAATTTTAAGCCTTAACCTAATCTGTCAGCTGATATGACTGTTCGTCTCACCAAAGGGTCCTATATATCTACATGAAGACTACTCTGACTGAGTTTGTAAGCTAAACTCATGCCCCCTAGTTTGTATAACTGGCATCAGTGAGCCCCTACTTGCAGGTTTCAACATTCAGCTTGTGACTAGAACCACTATTCTCTTTCTCGTAGGATAGATGAGCCACCATGAGCTGCTTAATCACACACTTCCAGCCTGGATCCTCAAGTGCTTGAGTTACTAAGTGAACTTGGGTTGCTTGGGATGCAATCAAGGTTTTATCCCTTTGTGCTGTAGAGTCAGGTTACTTATAGGTTCATAGGTTCATAGAAGTTACTAGGCTAATTGCTGTAGCGCCCTTACTAGGCTAGCTGTATTTATCCCCAGTAGCCCCAATTGTCTGTGGTTAGGTGAGTGAACTTCACATAGGTAAGGGTCCATGGTAGTTAATAACAACCTTCTTTTTCATATTATGAAAATGATCTTTTCTTGATAGCTTTTTTAATTTTATTCACATTTTCTGTTCTAATTCTTTGACCTAATTATGTCTTAATGGCAATTAAAAATAGCACTGATCATGGCTGTCTCATCCCACCATAGAACTTATATATTGAGTATTTTCATCTTCTCCACTTTCTGTTAACTATTTCTTAGGTTTGTGGATTCTATTAATTTTTCGGTCTTGAGGGGTAATCTTCTTACCTTTTAGAAATGTTGCAGCAGATATTAAAATTAATATCCATTCCACTCATAATGGCATTCCAAAAATTATTTCTATTATTGAATCCTTCTCTAAGTACTTTAGGAATAGTCTGCATATAACAAATCTGCTTTAATCCATCTTTATGACTAGACTAATCTACATCCCTTTGTCTTATCCAATATATTTTTTTCTACTAATCTAAAATGCTTAGGAATTATTTTTATTATAAATAATTTATTATACAAACAGAATAAATATTATGATGTGATCCAGAAATTCATTTGTTAGATAGAAACATGGGCATTTTCTTTACTTGGGTTGGGAGGGTGGCCTAATGGTTAAGGTGTTTGCCTTACAAACACAAGGTACAAGGTTTGAATCTCACAGGGGATAATTTTTAGGGTTTAAATGGCTCACAAGGGCAGTTAGCCTAGTACTAATCTATGAATCTATGAATCTATGAATCCATATTCTTAGTCCTAAAATGAATGTCTTCCCCAGGATTTTTTATTTATACATTTTCCATTAAAATCATAAATACATACTTCAAATCTTTACATAATTACATTAAATAATTATAATGTGAAATGTGTCTCTCCCCCACCCAAATCAGTTAGCTTTTCTCATTATAAACTCTCAGCTCAAAACTGCATGTTGGCCTTAAATTGAAAATGTGGTACCAAACTCAATGTTGGTATATTTTTAATTTCCATGGTATACAAAAATAGTTTACCCATGTTCACTTATGCCTTTATTTCATAGTGGTATCCAACCTAACAACTATTGTCAAAGAGCTTTCATTTTACTTATTCCTCCACTTTGGTCATTCTGTGAAGTATATTAAGTAAGCTTCAGGGTCAAAGGTTAATAGCAGAGTTAATAAAAACTCAAAACTTGCTATATGAACTCAATTTATTAGATTTTATTTACTTTTTCTAGCCCATAATTAATAGTATTTTGTGGGAGATGGTTAACCTATTTTACTTTCTTTTTAATCAAACTTGTCTGATTATGTTTTTATGAAAATTCTCATCTAACTGGAAGTTGCATTGCCAATATGATTAGCATATAGATTACTTTCCATGTGGCTTTTAAATGTCCACTTAATAAAAATAAATATCTTAACATCTTAACATTGAAATGTATGATATTATCAACAAAGTAGTGTGGTCTCCAAGTCAGACCTCTTTATTTGTTTTATTTTTGCTTGATTTGTTTATTTATGTGTGTAAATTATTCCTTTTGTTTAATATTATTGCGCAAATTCTGATCCAAATTCAAATGAGGTGACAATGCTTGGGAAAATGGATTGCTTTCCTTTACTTTAAAAACCGATAAATGCTCTTTTATCCTAATTGCATGCCCTCCTGCCTATTGTGTGGTTACCATAATGCAGATACCATCCACATTTTTTATGCCCTCAGACAAAGGGTTATTTTTAGTAAAATATTTTTACAAATGTTCAGGGAAATTCAAAGAGCTAAATCTCTTAGATAGCCATTTTAGGTCCTGAAATGAACATGCTCAATTATGATAATTATATTCTAATAGTTGCACTTATTCCCTGAGTCAAGTTCATTGTACTCCATTTAATAAATTACATTTCAACCAGTATATATTTAAATATATGAATGTACGCATGCTTTCAAGCAAGCTCAGGAAAACATGTATGGAATGGAGAAATGCATGGATACTACTACTATTCAAAATACAAATGGGCAAATTCTTACACTGGTTGTCAAATTATATTATTCTGTGTCAATGTTACAACTGAAAGTTATCATACTGATGCTAAAATCTTTTAAAACACTACTAATAGTAATGAGGCCACTAAAGTATATATTTTTCTTATTACTGATCACCTTTGTGACTATGGACCTGGAGTCTAAAAACACGTTATGTGGAGTCTTATTTAAGTGCGTCATTACCATGAACAACTATACTCTAAAATGCATTTTTCTTTATAATTACTGTTTCCAATAAAAATACTTTTAACAAAAATGGCACTCTTCTGGATTTAAAAGACAAGTTATTCCCAGCATGAAACCCACTTAGAGCTATATTCAACATTTAACATTTCATTGATATCTGGACTGACTTCCAAAAGGTATTTGCACTAGATGCAGGATGAAGAGCACGAGTATGTCAAATAGGCAACACTGGTGATCCTGTAAAAGTATTCAGTATATGTTTCGGCTTATTTAAAATCAAGTAGTAAAATTGTAACAGCATAGAACCTACACCAAAGTCCAGCAGATATATGCAAAATGCCAAAAAGGTCCCAAATTTCATCAGTGGAAGATACAAATAATCTAACTGAAAAAAAAAACAGCAGAAGCCAAAGAATAATAATAACAAAAAAGTAGAAAAGTATACAGAATGGTAGTAATGCTGTAGTCACTAAAATGATCTTGGAAGAATAAGGAAATTGCAAGCAATTTAATTTAAAAACAACACTTAGTAAAAACATCTCTGTAAGCTTTTCCCTTTATGCAAATTGTAAAGACTTCATTAGATTGAAAGTGTTTTCCACCCAGATACACCAATTAAACCATCGGGGAAATTCACAAAAGCCAACATGATTTTTTTTTGTGAATGCATCGCAGAGCAATTCATATGCAAATGCAAACAATTTTAGATTCAGAAAGCGTCACTTGGTGGTACGCAAGCATGTGCAAACAGGAAAACTTCCATGCAATGCAAATTTCCTCATACATAGGTGAATCTTCTACAAACAAGTTAGGTGGAGCAATCCAACAAGCAGAAAGGCATCCGTGTAGACTCTATGTCAGTGTCCATAGTGTACATGGAATTTTTCCATGTACAGGAGTTTACAAAGACAGAAGGGGATGTAAAAATTCCACAAATATGGACATAACTCCCCTGAAAATGTTACATCACATACATATATGTGCAAAAAGTACATTATGGATGTCTGAAAGAGGAAGGGAAATATTTAAAATTAATAGTAATTTTTTTAATAATTTCAGCATGTTTGCACTATGAGTCTCATTGTGCAAATATACTTAACAGAAAAATTAAAAAAAAAAAAAAAGAAAAAAAAATTATAATGTATTTTTGAAAAATGTACTATAGGACCTTGGTCCGAGTGTGTACAGTGACACATTTGTACTTTTACCCAGCTAACATAGCTATGAACTATGTAGTTTCCAGACTGTCAGCATGGGCATGTATGCAAACGAAGTAGATTTCTTGAATATCAAAAAGGAGAAACTGTGTCCACATATCCAGTTCATTTAGGCTCCTACACAATGTTGACATTCCCATTGAATGTGGATGACATCAGGGGGGTATGTCTTTGTTATTTTTAGGATTTTTTAGTTCCCAGTATGCGTGTTTGCATAAAATGCTGCATAGCTTAGCGTGTTCGCATGGACAGACCACCCAGGTCCAGTGATGACAGACAGCAAGTAATTAAAAACATATATATTAAATTAATCATTTTGAGTTTTGTATAAGCTATGCTGCCTGATACGGTGCACAGCTTAACATGTTTGTGCGAGCAGACTACTCATCTGACAGTGATAACGTAGGCAGCAATCAATCAAAACTGGATATATTAAATGAACATTTATTACTATTGTATAAGGTATGCTGCACGGCGCACTAAAGCAAGGCCTTTAAATCATGTTAACTACATTCTAGGCAGGTGAACTGCATCATAATTAGCCAATACCACATGGTGGACCTGCAGCAGAACTGTATAAAGTATGCATACACCCAACATTCTGATTTTCCCTCAATGCTCTGAACCATTGGAGTAGACACTTGGGAATTTTAACTGAAATAAGGCTAGGGGCTACTGCAGCTATGCTACATCTGTATGTGCTAGATACTGAAGTCACTGCTGCTGGTGCTGCTGACAATAGGCCTAGGCCAAGAAGGAGAAGAGTGTTCAGGCCCAGGGTAACCTTCCTGGATCTACATGAGCTGGAGATTGTAGAGTATTACAGGGTGGACAGGGACATACTACAAGAGCTCACTGAGCTCTGCCACCCTCAATGTAGAGCTAGAGCCAACAGAGGGGAACCCATCCCAGTGGAAAAAAGGTATGTATACCCCTTCGGATACTAGCTAGAGGTATGTTTCATAGGCCAGCTGGGGACGTAATAGGGGTGTCACAGGCATCTGCATCCAGGATACTCCACCAGTTCCTGGATGCTATGTTTCCACATGCCAGTGAGCACATATCTTTTCCCCTCTCCGCTGAGGCAATGGCCAGCAATATGCAACACTTCTACAATGTAGCACACTACCCTGAAGTACTGGGTGTCATAGATTGCACTTATGTACACATCGAGCCACCATCTGGTGAGCAGGATACAATCTACGTTAATCACAAGGGCTACCACTCCATCAATTGCCAGGTTGTAGGCAATGCCCAGGGGATTATCCTGAATGTGTGTGCTGGAAACTCTGGCAGTTATCATAGCTGTCATATCTGGCACACATCACAGCTGTACCAGATGTTTGCTAGAGGAGACATCCCACAGGGTAATTTACTGGGAGATGCTGGCTATGCCCTGGAACCATGGATGATGACACCCATTAGAAATGCATGCAGACCCAAGGAAGAATGCCATAGTGAGGCACGTGCGCAAACTAGGAACATCACCGAGGATGTGTTTGGGCTTCTGAAGTCATGATTCTGGTGCTTCAATATATGTGATAAAGCACCACAATATACTGCAGCTACATGTGCACAGATAATCACAGTATGTGCTATGCTACACAATCTGATCCTGCGGAAACAGCTGCAGCAGGATCAGGAAAGGTAAGTGATACATAGTCCCCCCCACCAATGCCTAGGTCACTACAGCCACAGTCACGGAGGAGGAACTCCCTGCTAATGTCCTTCTAGGCAGACGTAGGCATACCTAGAATGCCTTGGCTTTGGCTAAGAGACAACATATAGCATATTCACCGACAACCTAGGGACCTAGGGACTCAGACCATACTCCTACTCACACTGACATACATATATTAAAATGTATGCCAGCCAACTCACACATCCTATACCTATCCATGTATTGGCTGTGTAATGCTTGCATCGGACAGAGACAGCACTGAACTGCAGTTGTGTCAGCTTCTGCATTTGCAAGGTAAGTCTGTAACATACACAGTAGTCAAAAGGATTATTATGATATGTCATTATATGTATGACTTGGCACATTATGCAAGTAACTATAGTGGGCTAGTTGTACAGAAATGACATCCAGGTGGGACTACGGATCCCCATTCCACTATCATGTTTCCATTTATATTCAGTAGGCCTCATGCATGGAATATTCATGAAGTCCTACTGCAAAAGATTACTAGTATATCAGTCAAGGGAGATGTTACAGAGTGGATTTAAATGATACTCACATTATTGTGTATCCCAACAGAACATGTGGTATTGTTCTCTCACCCCCTTCACAGCGGTGTTTCCTTGTAAATGCTATAACAGTAACTCATCAATGGTATATGAGCATTTCACACAGTCTCAGGACAGTAATATAGAAAATGATCTTACAATGTATGTCTTAGGTAATGGAGGAATAACAATGTACATATTTATAGGTTCATAGGTTCATAGGTTCATACTAGGCTATCTGCCCAAGGGCATTTATAAGCCTAGCCCATAGTTATTTGGCTTTCGCCACCCCTTTAGTTTGAATAAAACTATGCCTATTATTTTGCTGTGCCTCTGTCAAGCAGTGACACTGAAGTAATCCCTGGGGTATATCTGCGATCCCCCATCCATTGGTCAAGATTCCTCTTGAACAAGGCCAGCGAGGTGCTCTGCCTCACATGTACCGGGATTTTGTTCCACAGCATAGGGAGTCTCTGGGTGATGAATCTGTCCCTCCAGCATGTTCTATTAATAACCGTGTCAAGGTTTAAGTCTCCCGCCCTTGTGGTTCTGAGGGATCTAGATTTTTTGAGGTGAAGCATATTCATCAAATCAGGGTTTGACATGGCCTTATATGTCAGGCACAGGTCACCTCTGAGCAAGCGGTATGAGACTGAATAGAGCTGGAGTTCTTTCAGTCGGGCAGCATAAGACATATTTTTGAGACCCTTTATCCTTTTGGTGAGGAACTTTTGGGGCCTTTCCAGCTGCTGCAGGTGTCTGGTCAGATACATTCCGAATGGGGCATTGTACTCAATCATAGGTCTAATGAGTGATGAGTACAGGGGGGCGATGCAGGTGAATGTGTGATGAATGACCCCTTGTCTCTCAAGCAGCTTCTGTACCTCAAAGGACTAAAGCAATTATGTTGTGTGATTGTATTCATGGTTCTAACCTAGAAGTATCCATTGTTTTTGGATGTGAGTTATTAATAAATTGTGTTTTAGATACTGTCAGTCTGAGTGTGCTGTACTGTTATTAACCTCTGTCACATATTAATTACATAAGACAAATATAGAAAATATTAGCCAATTGGAGTGAAGTGCAGTAATACAGAAACAGGCACAGATGTCATATTGTGTAACACACAAAATCATGGACTGGAGTACAGCTAGGTGTGGGCTGGAGCCAGTTTATAACTAGCCAAAAATCTCACTGGGCATGCTCATACACTTAGTTAAGCAAAGCACAAATGTGTAGCTGTTCATGCAATTAGTTTAAAAATATTATATATATATATATATATATATATATATATATATATATATATATATATATATATGTACATTTATATATATCTGTCTTGTACTATCTATATCTAATATATATACGGGTCTATATCAGTTCCGCGAAAATCCATTTGCCCAAATACCAAAAGAGCAACATGTATTAACTGAACCGTGAATAGACCGAACGCACTAAACCATGAAATTTAAAACATGGAATGGTCATAGTCGGCCAACCCCACCACCCACTACATACTACCTACCCAAACAAAATAAATAAACCACATACATAAACTAACCAAGCCCTACTCCTAACCCTAAAGTAAAGCATCAAAACTCTACTTCTAACACTTCACTAAACCCCACATACACGCCTATCTATGCACTATCCTTAACCCCTCTCTAACCTTAAGGTCCGTAATTACTGCACACTTCCCCTATGGAGATATAACCTAACAAAATAAATAATACACATACATACATTTAACAAAACCCTACTTCTAACACTACACACCTATCTATGCACTATCCTTAACCCCTCTCTAACCTTAAGGTCTGGAATTACTGCACACTTCCCCTATGGAGATACAACCTAACAAAATAAATAATACACATACATACATTTAACAAAACCCTACTTCTAACACTACACTAAATCTTACATACGTTACCTGTCTATACACTTATCTTAACCCGCACCCTACTCTAAGGTCCATAACTATCGCACACTTACCTTACAGAGCTATATCGCAGATGGGCCAACCAAAACATTTCGACGTTTCGGATTTCGCTGTTTTGGACATTCGGTGTTTATGTCATTTGCGCAATACGTGTCGATCATTTTGTATTAGCGAAAATGGCATTTCGATCGTGTGATAGGGATCCAATATATACATATATCTATCTATCTAGCTATATATATATATATATATATATATATATATATATATATATATATATATATATATATATATAAAACAGGAAATACACAAAACCCAGTCCACGTATTATATGTAGAAAAACCCAAACTGGAAGGAATACAGCCACTTAAGTCAATATATATTTCCACGTTGCAAGGAATTCACCAGTTCACTATTTCAAAGGCATACAACAGGTTTATTGATAAAAAAGTGAGCGCTTTCGCGGACAGCACATCCGCTTCTTCAGACATATTCAAACCAATACTAGCAACTCTATTTAAATATCCTGTTTAACTAATTAACTAATTAAGTCAAACAATTGATTAAACAGTTGTCATTCACTTTTCTAAGCAACAATTGCTAAATTGGACAGCAAAATTTCAAGCTGCAGTTATAAAAAACTACTCTATTAAAATACTTAAAAACACATGTAATGTAACAAAAAACAATGCCTCATATACAACTAATCTAATTAAAATACATATAAAAAATATTTAATAATTATCTCAATGTACTAGCTCTAAGATGAGGCTTAAGAGAAACATTATCATTGAGGTCTCTGCCTCTATGCGCAGCAAGCCTTAATATCCATTTAACCTCTGCTTGTTCAGTTAAATTAACTATGTCACCCAACCGAACATTCTCCTTTTGGACATGTAGCACTTGAAACTGAAACATATGTTCATCACCTTTCTGTAAAGTATGTCTAGCCAGCGCACTATAATCCTGTTTCCTGGCATAACAATATATATGGTTCCTTATACGCTCTCTAAGAGTCCTGTTGGTTTTACCAACATAGAAGCTAAACCAGACTAGGCAATGTGCCACGTAAACCATGTTTTTAGAATTACAAGTGCTATCATTATAACTCCCATAGATGGCCTGTTTCAGGATGTTTAAAGAAACGTGACTCATCTACGGAACTACATTGTAAGCACTTGCACAAACAG
>NC_056726.1:1432061394-1432092414 GCF_019279795.1 Protopterus annectens
TTAGCCTTAAAACGAAAATGAGGTTATTACACAGACAGTCTGTCCATCGATAGGGGAGTCTGGGACTCAAATCTGTCCCACCTGGCCTTCAAAGAAAATGTAGTTATTACACAACACCAGCTCAGTAAGTGCTGACAGTTTGTCAATCTCATCCTGCTCATACAGCCCCGTCTTTAATATTTGCATTTCCAACCAGTTAAGCCCTGTTTCATGTGGGATTACAGAGAACAGGTTACAAACATCTATGGTCACCAATATCATGTCATTGCTTATCCTTACTGCATTCATTTTCTCCAAAAAATGCCAAGAATCCTTACATATATATTCATATATACCCAAGCTTTTTCTTAATTTTTGGTCCAAAAACTTGCTCACAAAACAAGTCTTTGCCATTTTTCCATTGACTATCAGTCTAAATGCTGGATTATTTAAGGCTTTATGCAGTTTTGGTATACCAAATATTTTTGGACCATAAGATGCTCATTTCTTAAATATTTATATTCATTTTCATCAATTTGCCCTTCAAGTACCATATTCTCCAAAGCCAAATCAATATTCCTGTTCATAATATTAACTTCATTTAATTAACTTTCCTCGTATGTGTCATCCATAAGAAGCATGTTCATAGCATTTGAATAATCAGTCACATCCATTATGGCTAAACCATTACCCTTGTCGGGCTTCATAACCCTAATTATTTTGTCATTCACTATTTCAGCCAAAAAAAAACATTTTTTTGCTTAGTAAGATTATATCCAACATTCACTTTTTTGTGTCCCAACACCCTTCTAATTTTCATTTCACATACGTTATCATACACTGCAATGCAACTATTAGTTGGAGGGTTATATAGAAATGTGAGTTTGCCACCCCAGCTAGATAGAATTTTATAAATAATTCTATGATATTTGTGAATAATAATATAATTTATATGCTTCCCTTAAAAATGTATGAAAACTATATGTTCTGTACTGAGTTTCAAGATTTTAACCACAGTGCACCTTGTTGGAAAAGAGCAGAAATGTGTATAAAGTATATGTCAATGTAAATGTATGGGTTCATAGTAGTAACTGGGACATGGAGAGTTAACCTGCAAAATTAAAGAAAATAACCTGGTAAGTAAAGATTTTTACGATGTGTTATAAAGTTAGTTTATCCAGGCTAAAAGACAGGGTGTCTAAGCTATGGGCTTCTTTCTATTGTCTGGAAGCAGAGGTAATTACAGGTTTTTAAGGTAATTTTTTTACGACTTTCAGTTTAAGGCAAGTTTCTAAGAGAGAATTGTCTGCATCCGAGAGATAAGTATTTTTAACAGAGACATGTTAAACTTTAAGTTCCTGCTATCCTGGGAAACTTAGGCAGAGGTGACAATAATGATGTAATATGAGATGATTCAGCCTTAATGTGTATTATTAATTTAAGAACTGTCTGAGAGAGAAAGTCAGTGCATTTTGTATTTTGTTCTGGATCAGACAACATCACCAGCACTTGTCTTTCATCTGTAAGTAAGTCATTTAGAACATAATTTCTGTTAGAGATAAATAGGAATTTAACAAGATTAGTTAGATGTTTTCTATATTTATGTGAGACTGTCTTATGTTATTTTAAAGTATTTTGTGTCATTCTAAACTCTGCTGTCACTGTGTTGAGTTAATAAGTATTGTCTGGGTTTTTTATTATTTATTATTGAATATATTTAAACCTTTTAATTGTGGCTGTTTTTTGTGTAGAGCTATATAAGTTTTTAAAGTACTTGCATATATTTTGTGATACTGTAAATGCAACTCCTAAATAGCCATCATGTCTTAGTCACACTTGCCATTAGTATAATAGTGACACTGCACAGTAGAATTGTACACCCTCTGGTAAGGGTCTTTATAGTAGCTGATAAGTGTGTTGGGTTGGAGGTGGTACTATCATATAGTCTGGGCAGAAGGGGGGATAGCTGGAGAACCTGTGCCAGCCTTCCCCAGGAGTGTCTGTGTGTGTATATATAAATCAGATCTCAAAGTGTGTGTGTGTGTGTGTGTGTGTGTGTGTGTGTGTGTGTGTGTGTGTGTGCAAGTACTTGGGCAGGGACACGAAGCACTGGTTGGACAGAGAGAGTGCTGGAGATTTTGGCTTGACCACTCAGCTGAGATCTTAAGCCTATAGCTGTGCCAGTGGGGAATCCAATTGGGGATCTTGAGAGAGAGAGAGGATGTCCAAATCTGCTATGTTTCATATATATCTAGATTAATTTTGTATATGCCTATTTCTTTATATGGAGAATCTGGCAGCTTAAAACAAGTGTTTCTTTACAGTCTGTACTGATTCCTTATTCAATGCATCGTGACAGGAAAAATGCATTATTCTCAAAGTTGTGCAGTCTTAAACTACAAACGTATGTGCCTTAGCTTGCTATTTGACCTTAACTAGCTCTGATGTTGGGCTATAGAAATAGGTAACTCACTGTAGCTCATTAAAGTTTTTTTCTTGGATTAAAACATTAAACAATTTGAGGTATGTTTGACTTTCTTGCATACTCATTTAACAGAACAGAATCACCTTTGAAATATTGTCTGTTTCTTGTGTCCTAATGGAAGCCACACAATCAAATATGGTAGTCAAAGTACTGAAGCATTTCTGCAGGCTGAAGTCTTAAATAGTTGTGAAAATCTTATCTGCATTCAGCAGGGTGATTTGGATATAATCCAACTTCTCAAGTTCTTTGATCAAGAGTTTCAGATAATGTGAAAAAGTAATGGAGAGATAACTTCACAAAATGAGAGACAATTTTAAATATTACTCTAATTCATTAAAAAACAGTTAATAGAAGAATCAGATTTTGTACCAATAGTCATTTTCTGAACAATAACAAGCACAAAACAGTAATGTCTGGCAATATTGACTGTAATCCTTAAACATTTACCAGAAAACTAAAAAAGTTTTTGAATGGACAAAACACAAATATGAGGAAAAATAGGTGACAGGCTGCAAATCAGGGACAGATGAGAGGTCTGGATGCAGTCCACACAGTTGATGTCCTTTTAATTAATTGGTCAATTAAAACATTTTTTCATAAGCATAGGACTACTATAGTTTTAAAGTTCAACAATATATTTTCACTTCTGCTCCTTGATTACACTGCGAGGCTTTTGTATCTGTTGCTTTAAACTGAAACATAAAAATATCAACTCTCAAAAAAACTTGTGTAATAATCAGTGTAGTAAAAAATGTTATACAGAGGGTCTGTACCCCACTGCAATTTTCAGAAACACATTGACTGTAAGAGAGGTATATCTCAGAGAATGTAAAATCCATGCGATACCACTACCAAGAATACTTTCACATTAGTAGGCTGATCACTCAATTACAAGCCCTCCCAGAACCCTTGTTTCTCATGTACTTAACAATTCTGAAAGGAATATAGCAGTTCTCAGCTATCTGCTTTTCTTCATTTAACAGATGACAAGGCTAATCCTTAAACCCTACATGGGGCTATTTAACTGTTGTCCATCTGCATAAGGAAGTGTGGCTTATATAGCTAATTTGTGATTCATGGTATTATTTCTTCCGTTGGAGGCTGGTACGCATGCTGTAATTAATATTAAAATGCCT
Organism: Protopterus annectens; assembly: GCF_019279795.1. Lineage (NCBI taxonomy): Eukaryota > Metazoa > Chordata > Ceratodontiformes > Protopteridae > Protopterus > Protopterus annectens. Next base: position 1,432,064,995 of record NC_056726.1, read on the forward strand.
CTATGATTGCCTTCTTTTCCCCTTAGCCAGATCTGGGCATTTACTGGCAGGATTACTGTGTTCTCTATCAGTTACATGAAGACAATGGGGTAAATTGTGGACTGCTTCATGTGCCAGTATATTGAAATGCCATGGCAGAGTGTGGAAAATATCTCAAATTTGTCTGCAATTCATAATACATTTGTTGCTTTACTGTTCAACTAGTTTACTAATCCATAACTACACAGTTCTGTTGTTGTCTTAAAAAATCAGGAAGCAGTTGTGCAGATGTCAGCTCATCCCCCCAGGAAGAAATCAAATTTCTAGTGAGTTTGTCATAAAAAGGTGGGAAGATAATTTCAAGGGGTATCCTGTAAAACTACAGTTGACTGTTTAATGTCTATGCTGTTGTTTTATATATTTTACTGTAAGTTAGAAATATCTTCACTAGTTCCAGATAATTAAAAGTGAAAATCAACCAACAGAAAACAAGGCACAACATGGTCTAGTGGCTATAATTAAACAAAATGTGTGTGTGTGTGTGTGTGGGGGGGGGGCATGATCAGACAGGAAAAAGCAGCCTTATCAAAACTAATGACCCAGCATGCTAAATTATTCGATTAATAAACTCTGTCAATATGAGAAAGACATTGCTCCAAAGAATATTTTATGAAGTTAAGAGTGGTTAGAGCTCAGAAACGTCCATCACCATCAATGACATCAGGCAGATAATTCAAGCTATTTAAAACATGTTTGTCATGTCTGGCAGTTGGATCAGAGGTTTAAGGTGCTATTAAAAATCTGTTCCTGTCATCCAGCGGTGCAATATTTGATTCCCTCAGCCTACATTGCCTAAATGTGTGACTCTGAGTATGTCAATTAACCCAACACTGGTCCAGGGCTAAGCCTACAAAACGTACAAAGAGATCAGTGCTCTACTCCAGAAAACAAATATAAATAAAATAAAATGTTTCTTCTTTCATCTTTTTCCCAGTTAGAGATCAGGACAGCAGATCACCTGTCTGCTTATGATTGGCAGTGGAGTTTTACAGTGTTGAGTTGCCAATTTAGAATGTCCAGTCCACCTACAGCATGTCTTTGGGATGTGGGAGGAAACTGGAGCACTGGCAGGAAACCCACGCTACCACAGGGAGGACATGCAGACTCTGCACAGAAGGCACCTTAGCGAATGATTGAACCAGAGAATCTCCTGCTCTGAGGCAGCAATGTAACAGCTGCACCACCACAACTGCCCAAATAAAATGAATTGTTTAATGTTACTAAATGTTATATGGTTCACATAGTCTATATCTGAAAGCGTGGATGGGCAGCAAAATCTGGTTTGAATCCATTCTCGTGCAAGTATGACATTTGTAGCAGGAACAAAATCTGTCTCACTGCCTGCCAGGCTAAAACATACATGCTATGATATCTGCTTCCACATTAAAGTATCCTCCCCTGCCTTCATTAGGTTCTAGCCATGCACTGTTTCAAGCTGAATTATCTGATTCCTTCATTCTAGCATAGCTATATGAGCAGACAGATGACAATGTGTGTCCAAGTCAAACTTTCATATTCTTTGAGGAGATATGTGCCCCTGAATAGGATAAGGTAAAGTATACCTCTATGGAGCCATAGGACTATCTCACCCATCTAGTTAGGGTTTTAAGTGCATTTATATTTACTGAAATATTTCCATTAAAGACAAATTAAAGAAATAGACCAAACAATTCAAACAATGGAGGAATAATTCTCAGTAATCTAAACAAATCAAAATCTTCTTCCAGTTTTAGGGGACGCTAGGAAACTCTGATCTTTCTAAAAAGATTCAAATCAGAGGATTAAACATTTTCATGTGTCTAATATAAATGGTTATGTATTATACATAGGTATACATTGGAAACACAGAACAACTGTTAAAATTGTTAGAGTTTTATAAACAAAATAGCAATCTGATCCACCTGTAAAGAAGATACCAAATAGAGTAAGTAAACTAACCCCCACTGTTACTAACTATATCCTGAAACCTCTAGTTCTACTCCAAAGGCAGGGTGTAACCTTCACACCCCTAATAATGAAATACTTTACGGAGAGCTGATGTTCCTTAGGAAGAGACAGAAAGAAAGCAAGAGGAAAAGAAGACAGTCAACAAAGAGATGGATAGGTTGTGTCAGAGAAGACCTGTTACTGTCAGGCATAAATGTTAAGGAGGAAGGAAAGTAGCAATGAATCAAGAGAAGTGACAAAAGGTGACATGACCCCCACATCCGCATGTAGAAAATGGGACAAAGGGATCGATGATGATGATGGCTGTATGGTTAAGGGATTATCACTTCTACCTCTTATGAAGTGCAGTCCTTATGAAAAATGGGTAATATTCTGAGATTCTAGGAATAAGCTTAGTACTGTTTCATTTGTTTCATTTAATTTTAACCAGTTAAAATTCACAGCTCGGTATGTAAACTGTGAGAATTACCACCATTCTGTTCTAAAGCTATCTTGGTCAAGAAGGTACTGGAAACATTACTTCTAATTGACATTTACAAATCAGGCAAGCATTCAGTACTACACCTGCAATTCCCTAAGATGACAGCAGAATGCAGTTGTAAACCACTGCAACACATCTGTACCTCTCAACTATCCATATTTTTCCAGAATGTCCATATTTTCCATCATATTTTTTTTTTTTTTTTACTTATAAAATATTAGTAGTTTTCTGGCAAATTGAGATTTGATGTCATTAAATAATACTAAATAATAATGGACATTTGAGTTTCAGATTCCATATCCTTCAGAAAATACATAACAATTAAAAAACTGATATTCTAGCAACTTTCTAAGTTTACAGGAGCAATTTTTTAAATCTGTCCCTGTTTTTGAGACGTTGACCTACCCATTATTTCTGGATTTGTCCAAATTTCTTGTGCTAAAATAAGTAAACTCCAATTCAAGAGGAAAAAAAAATCAAACAAAGTCACAAAATAGGTAAAGGTTAGCGCTTTGGTTTACTAAAAATCAGCAAACTTCATCAGACAACATAATCAATACACCACCAGGTTTAAATAGACAAATTATATGACATCACCAACACAGTTAATACAAAAAATGCCCCCATTTAAAGAGCCTTATTGAATTACAAAAATATGGGGCAGGATTCACGAAGGCTTGCACGGAGTGTAAGAGACGTGCAACACTCCATGCAAGCCTCGTGATCCAGGAACAGCCCTAAACTCCGTGTAAGAGACCAGCTAAAACGTCTCTTACACGGACTGGGCGTGGACATGCTAAATACCTCACTTGCATCCGAAAGGTATGCAAATGAGGTATATTAGCGATCCATGAAGCAGAAACCAGTCCGTGTAGGAAACGTTTTAGCTGCAGAAATGTACTCAGTTGACAACTGAGTACATTTCTGCAAAATCCACAACGGAGCGATGTCAGCTCCCAAAAAAGCTTGCATATGAGTCAGGCAGCATGCCAATGGCCAAATATGTGGCCATTGGCAAGATAACCCGATGCAAAAATATTAAAAATATGATTTTTTTTCGGCAATCGCCGATGTTTAAACCCAGCGCAGCCCCGCGCAAATGGGCTGCGCTGTATACAACAATAAAAAAGAAGGTTAGAAACCCACAAATGTGGGTGTCATGCAATACATGGAATGACAATGCAGGGACCAGCAGACCAAAACCAACATGGCCACCGTGTAGTGGTTGCTAAGGGGGGAAGCTGAGTCTAAGACATGTAACTAAGCATTAGTAGGCAATCCCATGTAAATGAGGGTTAGGACACTGAATCCCACAGTCACATAGCAAATGAGCACAGTCTGAGTAGTGTAAGACATACAAAAGAGGGAGGAATAGAGTAAGAGATAGGTGACATCACTAGGGGGAATGGTAGACAGAAACGCAGTTCATTGGAGGCCAGTGTAACATGACAGATGACAGGCACAGATCATGGAAAGAGGTGTGCCACTAGATAAGTCATGGAAAGACAAGAAATGGAAGGTGTACACTGTTACCTATACCAAAGTTTCTTGCTGGCCGTGCATGCGCACGTGTGCGCACAATGAAGCACGAGTAAGGCAGTGTGCGCGCATGTAAGACAGTGTGAGCATGTGGGAGCGTGTTGGGAGATGTTTAACACTGTTTGCGCGGGTGTGCGCGCGTGTAAGGCAGTCTGAGGATGTAGGAGGCTGTTGGCAGATGTGTAACAGTGTTTGCGCGGGTGTACGCGCGTTTAAACCTGAATAAGGAGATCCTTAACCGTGGAAGCACGTGTGCGCGCGTGTAAGCCACTGTGAGCGTGTTTCAGATAGTATGCAACTTGCTCCCCCCTGAGGAAACAGAGAGGAAAAAGGAAGCAACAGAATTAATAGGAAGCTAGCAGGGATAACTGCTGAAGCTAGCAGGTGAAAATAATTAGAAGCAGGCAATTACACAGGCAGAATAGTAGCCCAGCCCAGCACTTAAAACTCTGCAAACAGTAGTGCAGGATGTTTTCATTAAGAGACACTGCAAGACAGGAGTAAGCTAATAGAAGTGAAAACTGAAAAAGCTGAACTCAGAGCAGAAATGCTAGGGGCTGCCATAGCTGTCATAATGAGACATAGGTGACTTGCTGAGGGTGGTGACAATGCAGAAGGTGCCAGACAACCCACAGTGAGGAGACGGAGAAGAGTGTACAGGCCCAGGGTCACCTACCACGGGTTACATGAGCTGGAGATAGTAGAGCTATAGAGTGGACAGAGAGCTCCTGCAGCAGATTGTTGAGCTGTGCAGGCCACGCCTCACACACAGAACCAACAGAGGGGAACCCATGCCAGTGGAAACCAAGGTATGTGTTGGCCTAAGAATACTAGCAACAGGTACCTTCCAGAGACCAACTGGCGATATGATGGGGATATCACAGGCATCAGCCTCCAGGGTACTACACCAGTTCCTGGATGCCATGTCAGCACATGTCGGTGATCATGTATATTTTCCCAATGCCCATGAGGTACTGGCCAGCAATATGCGTCTCTTCCAGCAAATAGCGGAATACCCTGAGGTACTGGGTGCTATAGACTGCACGCACATACGCATCAAAGCACCAGCAGGAGAGCGGGGTAGGGCCTACATAAACCGCAAGGGCTTCCCCTCCATCAACTGCCAGGTTGTGTGTGATGCCCAGGGAATAATAATGAATGTGTGTGCTGGCTGCCCTGGGAGTTATCACGATTCCCACATCTGGCATCTGACGCAGCTGTACCAGACATTTGCCAATGGGGACATCCCACATGGACACCTAGTGGGGGATGCAGGTTATGCACTGGAGCCGTGGCTGATGACACCCATCAGAAACGCACACACACCTGAACAGGAACGCCATAATGAGGCACACGCACAAACACGTAATGTGATAGAGCGTGTGTTTGGGCTGCTCAAGTCACGGTTCCGGTGTCTGGACACATCTGGTGGAGCCTTGCAGTACACACCAACTACATGTACCCAAATTGTCATGGTATGTGCCATGCTACATAATATGATCTTGCGAAAACAGCTGCAGCAGGACCAGCATAGGGCAGGGCCAAACAGCCCCCCACCATTGCCAAGGCCATCACAGGCAGAGCGTGACTCGGAGGAGGAACAACCTGAGCCTGCCCCAGTAGGCAGAAAGAGGCATGCCCAGTATGCCCTGGCCTTGGCAAAGAGGCAACGCATAGCACATACACTGGCTCAGTAGGAACCTTGGGAATGATACCCCTCTCTGACTCACTCATATAGTAACAGGGATGCCTAACGTGACACAACCTGCTCTCAAACATGTACAGGGAAGTGTAATATGAGCATCCAACATAGGCAGCCCTGCTGCACCACCTGAGACATGAATGCTATGTGTTAAGTAATGTAACACCAAGTACTATATGCACACCTGAGGACCCTGACTAACATCCTACCCTCACCAAGCATCATGCCACAACATGACAACGAGATGATCAAGTGCAACAATTGACTGAAGTATCGCAGTTATTCGAAGGGGACCCAATGTGTGCCAGTCTGGGATGACATGCTGAGCATGACATGATGCACCACCTGCTAGGACTGGCGTGCACCTATCAGTGCAGGCCGTATGGATACTGGCAAAGGCTGTTGTCACCCACAGTGCGCCCTGAATAGGTAAGGCTCAAAACACAAACCTATCTCCATAGGTACCAGAAGGGATAAGAATAAGATAAGGGATAAGTTGAATCAGCAAGATGCATGCAGTCTAAACTCACCCAGTATGGAGAATGTTGATAACTGTGCTGTAACAGAAAACTGAGGCAAGGCTCACAACAGCACCCTAACGCTACCAGGTTACACCTCATACTGTGCTGTACAGCCTCAGAACTTGGAACAAGCTACAAAAGGAGGGTGACTAGCTAGAATTGTCAAGGATAACCACACCCCCATGTTGGTACCACAACAAAAAGCAGCATGGACTAGCCATGCTCAAGTAACAGTGGCTAAAACTGCCCCCCAGTTTATAGCCTGCTACAGACTACTGTCCCAACACCAGGAACTGCATCCGGCCTATGCTGGAATACATGAATATATCAAGTCCTCAAACCCACATTATATTGGGTGACTGCAAATACCCAGACATACACTGGGAGCATTATACTAGCTCCAACAGTGTCGGACAAAGGTTCATAGAATCCACAAACCAAAAGGCCCAGGAACAATGTACCACTCCCACAGAAGGGGTAAGCATACTGGATGTGATAAACAGCAACATGGGTACTGGATGTCAAGATGAGAAGTGCATTGCTCACTGGTAAAACCAGACCATAGAGTAATCACACTGGATATAAAAATCCCGACCACAGTCCCTGGCCGGGAAACCACAGTGGAAAACATGTGTTAAGCAATATCTGCACTCCTCCAAACTGATGTGGAATCCATTAAAGGTCCTGTGCAGGTGCAAAATATGGGCCACACCTCAGAACCTGTAATACAGCCATGCCATGAACACTGCCAGGAATGCTTGGAGTATGCAGTCCTAAATTAAAACAAGACACAGTGCCTAAATCTGGCATGGTGGACACCAGCCATAACCAAAACATGCAAGAGAATGAGGAAGCCACTACATGATAGAGCAAACATGAACAATGAAGTAATCACTGATCAGTAGTATGGCAATAAGATCTGTCCACACATGCAATCCACTAAGGCCAGCCACAACAAGTGGAATCTGTGAATGCTGAGGCAATGTCACACCTGCCCCAAGTACACAGACAACCCCCAACACCACCCAAGAAATACAAACATATGTGAGATGCAACCATCCATCCAAACTGGAGGCTGAGCTCCCCCAACTCAGTACTCCCAAAACAAGTCAGTAGGAGAAGGTAACCACACACACCACAAACACAGTCCCACATAGACCTATCACAACTGCAAACCAAACACATAAACACAGACAAACATTCCCAGAGGCACAAATTACAAACACAGCACACCAACAGAGGCCTCTAAAGGAGACACCCAATCAAACAGCCTCCAAACATAGCACATGCAACACATAGCACACAAATCTGGTGTGCCAAACAGTCACAGGCCAGAAGGAGAAACAACATGCCTGATACAGTTGTAATAGGTGACTCCATAGTCAGACACACTGCTGTCCCGCACACCAGACTGAACAAGGGAAAGGGTACAGTAAGCTGCCTGTAGGCTGCCACAATATGCCACATAACAGAAGTATGTAGGTCACTCCAAAGCAAGTAGACATATGATGCAGTCATAGTCCATGCTGGTGTGAATGACCTGAGATGTACCACCCTAGACTACATGAAAAGAGACATAGATGAGCTAACTGATTATGTAGTCCAGGCCAGTATGACACTCACCGTTCGCAGCATCCTACCCTTACCAAGAGTAATGCCACAGTACAAACATGGAATGAGCAGTCATAGCAAGTGGCACACTTACTGGTGTTATTCCAAGGGGATGCAATGTCTGTCCGCTTGGGATGTCATGCTTGACAAGCCACGCAGCTGTCCTTGGGATGGCCTGCACCTGTTACCCGTGGGTGTCTGAATATTGGATAAGGCCTTTGCCACCTCCATAGAGCCTTTTGTAGGCAAGGCTGAAAAGACTGACCCACCACCCTAGAAAACATAAGTGGGAAGAAACATAAGGGAAATGCTGACCAATGCCAGATGTGTACACCCCAATATGCATGCTCCCGAGGCCATCCCCAGAATGGAGAACATCGATGTCTGTGCAGTGACAGAAACCTGCTGCAAGCCTCCTGACAGCACACCAGCACTACCAGGTTATACCACGTATCATGTGTCATGGCCCCAACACCTGGAATGAAACAGAAAAGGAGGGTGAGTATCCATAGTCAGCACAGACACCCATATGTCCAGGTAACTGACAATGCACAAGGCATTGGAGTTCACACATGTGCAACTAACTGTAGGCAAGACTGCTGTGCAGTCTGTAGCATGCTACAGACCGCACTCTCACACACAATAACCCCACCCAGCTGTCCTGAAGACAATGGGCAGTATGAATGTCCCACAAAATAACAAACAAGGTATCACTAATTACCACATAGGTGGTAAACCAATATGTATAGAAAGAGTAACCAGGGACCTAGGGACACAAGTGGACAGTAACCTGTTATGTGACACCCACATTGCCAATGTGGCTAGGAAGACTGTCTACATTTGACACCGTAGCAGGAAAGGAGTCACATCTACGGCAACAGAGGTCATTGTGCCCCCATACTTTTCTGCAATCACATCCATAATCCAGTACAATGCCTCATATGGGATGTACCTTACCTGACACCTGCAGCAGTTAGAAAGACCTCAAAGGTACCTCACCAAGAGGATAAAGGGTCACAAATATATGTCATATGCTGCCTGGCTGTAGACACCCCAGCTGAATTCAGTCACATACTGCCTACACAGAGGCATTGCATGCCTGTTGTAGGAGGCCATGCCCAACACAGGAGTAATGGACATGCTCCACCCCAGAAAACACAAATCCATCGGAGCTGTGAGAGGGAGAGATGTCAACCTCAACAAATAATGAAATAGGATGTGCTGGTGGGACAGATACATAATCCAGAGGCTCCTCACACCCTGGACCACAATCCCATTCCATGTTAGACAGAGCCCCTCACTGACACTCTTCAACAGGAATCTTGCCAAGTGGATGGATGATTGTAGAGTTACACTGGGGGTCTTCACTGTGTCATGTCCAGACAGAGGCACAGCCAAGCAAAACATAAATGGCCATAATATGCACATAGCAAGGGGTGTCAAAAGCCACACACACTCTGGCTAGGCTAACAAATGCCCAGGGTGGATAGCCTAGTATGACCCTATGAACCTATGAAGATACAAATTGTACAGGACACTAAGGATAATCCCAAGGCTTACACAACTGAAGGTAGGAACCATGTTGGGAATTCACAGATATGCCCTGAATCACACAAATATCACAAACACACACACATATTGCCAACATACATCCTGACAGGTGCAGTGCAACCCCCCCCCCCCCGAATGCAGATTATCTATCCCAGAAGACTGCTGGCCCCCTGACATTGCAGATGCTGAGGTAACAGCCACCATCTACAAAGCAAAACACACAGCAGCAATGGTATGAGATGTTGTCCTGGGCTTAGTGCAACATGGACTCCAAGATGAATGGAATGCCAAATAACACTACTGCTCAATGTCAGCCTTACCACAGAATATGTACCCAAAGAGCAGTGTACAACAACAGTGGTCCATCTCAACAAAGGTGTTGCCTGAATGGATACTGAACACTACTACCCCATAATCCTGAGAAGCTCGGTTTGCACAGCTATGGAAAGGATCAGCATGTACCACAGACATAAAGATATTGGGGACCTACTGACACCACACCCAACCCAGTGTGGCCTTCCCAAGTGCAGATCCTGCCCCTAACCATGTTTGACTCAATTGAAACAGCCATTAAGGTCATTGATGAGGGCAATGTGCTCCACACAGTGTTTCTGGACCTTGCAAAGGCCTCTATACAATACCCTATGTGTTCATTATAGATAGGCTCACCAGCTGAAATATAAACCCACATGTCAGTAGAGGGGTTGCAAACCAGATCAAGGACAGAACAGACATGGTCAGACATGCTGCGGCCATGTCAGACTACAAACCAGATATTACTGGCATCCCACAAGGCTTTGTCCTGGGATCCCCCTCGTCTGGTATATGTGTCCCATAGGTACAGGCAAACATGGAAGGACTGTGTCCGAACATGTCTGCAGAGGACTACAAACTGCTCACCACATATGATCCACCAGCTGACACAAGCATCCCACAAAAGGGCCACATAGAAACAGACAACTGGTGCCATAGCCATGTCAGCAATCTAAGTGCAGAAACATGTATAGTCAACCCCCGTGGATATACAGTAAGTGCCCACCAATTACCACATAGGTGTGAACCCATTATGTAGTTAACATGTAATGAGAGACCTGGGGACACAAGGTGATAGATATCCTGCATTGGACAAACATGTGCTGTAGTGTTTACAGGAACATACCATATACCCACCTAATCACAAAGGCTGTCAGATCTAGATAAGGGGAGGTCATTGTGGCTCTGCAGTCATCCTTCATCAGTGGTACAATTGACTACAATAGCCCCTGTGGGATGTACCTCATCAGACACCTCCATCAACTGTGAAGTCCCCAACAATACCTCATCAGGAGTATCAAAGAGCTTGCACAGATGCCATGTGTTGCCTGTGTCGCTGGCATCAATGAACATGCTGCACCTTGTACAATCTGAATGGCAGTGACCTATGCACATGAGAGACCTGAACCCCAGCACTGACGTACATACGACAAGCTGTACTGTGTGCTCCATAACACAGAAGCCACCCCCAGCACAGGCTACCCGTAGAGTCACATATCAATTATCCTCAATAGGAACCCTAATGAGTGGATGGGAGATGGTAGATTTATCCTGGGTACCACTGTCATGTTACAGGTAGACAGAGGCACAGTATACTAACCATGACATATGTCTTGGCAAACTCCACGTACAATGTGTGTTGAAGGACATACATAATCTCCAAATAGCATTACACATGGACTAGGGCACATCGCTAGTGTTTGCAAATGTACACATATGTTGTGGAATACACTACCAATGTTGGACAAGCCTGGTTTAAGTAGTTCATATCTGAACAGAATGCAACATGGTCAGATGTACACAACTGGCCCATAACCAGGCTGTTGTGCCCACTATTGAAATGTAAAGCAGTGATAGCAGTAAAGCCTAGGATACTGCCCACCACAGTCAAAGTACTACCAGTACACTATACAGTACTACAGTGTTAGGTCAGTGTGAAAGGATGTTGACAACTGTATGCAAAGTATCCCATGCAAACACTGCAGGCACAGTATAACCCTGTTGTGTTCACACACAAAGCAGTTGTACCGTAACTACACAACATGACACACAACACACAACCATAAACGGGTGATAGTTGTTGAAGTTCACACTCATCCACAAATGTGGTGGGCTGCAGAGTCCAACATATGGAATGCTCACACTGGGCATGCTCACACACATTGACAACATGCCATGGGAAGGCTCAACTGGGCATGCTCACACACTTAGGCAAAAGCTTGGTGTAGCAGTTGGACACACATAGCTGGTATTGTTATGTTGTATTCCAGGAATCAACCACATTATAGCAGTCTGCCCAGTGCACACAGCTAAATGACTACAGAGACATACGTGATATAGTGGATCCCTCCCAGATGCAAACATCTTCCACAGATGCACAAGTTGTTCATACAAACAGGGAATGCTATGGCAATAAAGATGTGCAAACAGTCTATCAGCAACAAATAATGTGCATTTCAAAATTAAACATATGGGTGTAGGGTCAACACTAGGCTGTGTGCCCTAGGGAATGACAGCTTAGCTGGAGTGTGCTTGGTGTCTGCCTCCCCACAGGATGCACAGTCCCCTTTCTAAACACAGATGATGTCAGCACCCAATAAGTACAGCAGGAGAAAAGTAACCTCCCTGTAATCCGAATAGCGCGCTCCGCTAATGCGTCCGTCTCAAGTGTCATAACATAGTTAGGTAGGGTTTTCAAATCCTGCAAATGCTCAGTGTGTGTGGGGTTGGTGTGTGTGTAAGTCTGTGGGAGAAAAATTTCCCTTTTGGCAAATAGGAAAACGCACTACAGGATGCACATTCCCTTTCTAAACACCAATGATGTCAGCACCCAATAAGTACAGCATGAGAAAAGTAACCTCCCAGTAATCCGAATAACGCATTCTGCTAATGCGTCCGTCTCAAGTGTCATAACATAGTTAGGTAGGGGTTTCAAATCCTGCAAATGCTCTGTGTGTGTAAGTCTGTGGGAGAGAAATTTCCCTTTTGGCAAATAGGAAAACACACTACAGGATGCACATTCCCTTTCTAAACACCAATGATGTCAGCACCCAATAAGTACAGCATGAGAAACGTAACCTCCCAGTAATGCAAATAGTGCGCTCTGCTAATGCGTCTGTCTCAAGTGTCATGACATAGTTAGGTAGGGGTTTGAATCCTGCAGATGTCAAGTGTGTGTGTTTGGATGGGGGGGACAATTGTGTGTGTGCAGATATGTATGAGGGAAATGTTCCTTTTGCCAACTGGGAGAACACACTACAGGATGCACACAACCCTTTCGTAACACAGATGATGTCAGCATCCTATAAGTACAGCAGGAGAAGGGAAGCCTCCCAGTAATGCGAATAGCGCGCTCTGCTAATGCATCTGTGTCATGTGTCATAACATAGTTAGGTAGTGGTTTGAATCCTGCAGATGCCGAGTGTGTGTGTTTGGATGGGGGGTGGGTTATTGTGTGTGTGCAGATATGTATGAGGGAAATGTTCCTTTTGCCAACTGGGAGAACACACTACAGGATGCACACGACCCTTTCTTAACACAGATGATGTCAGCACCCTATAAGTACAGCAGGGGAAGGGAAGCCTCCCAGTAATGTGAATAGCGCACTCTGCTAATGCGTCTCTCCCGAGTATCGTAATGTAGTTAGGTAGGACTTTGAAACCTGTAAATGGCATGTGTGTGTGTTTGGATGTGTGGGTTTTGTGTGTGTGCATTTCCGTATGAAAAACATGTTAGTTTTGGCAATCAGGAGATCACACTACCTGATGCACATTACCCTTTCAAAGTACTGATGTTGTCAGCACCCTCTAAGTATAGCCAGAGACGAGGAACTATCTAGTAAACCGAACAGTGCACTTTGCTAATGCGTCCCTCTCACGTGTCATGACATAGGTAGGTAGGGGAATGAATCCTGCATATGGCAAGTTTGCATGTGTGTGGGGGTAGTAGGGTGTGTGTAAATGCAAGTGTGAGGGAACAGATCCTTTTGGCAAATACTACTATACACCGGATGCTGCATACCCCACCAGTAAACACAGGGGATGTCACCACACTATCAGCACAGCCAGACAGGGCTGGTTGGCTAGTAATGCCAATAGTGTGCTCTGCTACTGTGTCTATTACCATCGTCAGTGTACAGATAGGCATGTTTGGGTAACCCACAACTATCACGTGTGGTTGTGTCACACAGTATGACCTTGTGCGGGTGTTTGTACATACCAATGCATGCCATCGCCTAACCCAGCAATGGCATTGCACACATGATGTATGTGTGTGACACATACACAGAAATACCTGTGACCTGCAGTAGTTACCATGTCTGACACATGCTTTGTGTGGATAAATGGTATTAGCAATGTATACCAATATGACTGTGTGTCCTAGTGTGCATGGTCCACACGTGGTATGTCCCTATACAGTGTGGGTGTCTATGGTGAAAGACCTACAGCAGGGGATACACATCTGGTCTGGCCCATATAGTGTACATGTAGTCAATGTACAGGTGCTGTATGTTCCCACCTGTTGTGGTAGTGGTAACATGTCATTCCACTGCATTTCGGTGACCACATGCTGTGAACTCTTCAGCTAGAGTGTTGTAGCTACAGTAATGCTCACACACAATGTTCAGCTGGATGCAGTATGGCCTTATAAACACAGTTCATGGGACTGTCATATTGCCGGTGTTGTTATGGAGGATAGGTGGTCTTCCTGTGTATGTGAGGGTTGTGTGTGCCATGCTATGAACCAGATGGCAGTCTGACACACTGTCAGCTGCACCTGAGTAGGCCCTGATGGTTTGTGCTGTGCCAACAACCTGGAGGTGTGTGTATCTGTGTTAACTTGGGATACCACACCCCTTATCCATGTGTGTTACATGTGTAGGGGACGACAGGCATGGTGAGGGGCATAACCTGTCAGTGATGGGTAACACCTGTGAGCCATGACTCATGCATCTGGTACTGCACAGACACTGCAGTTCACCATGCTGAGGGCAGTGTCCGGTGCATGCATCCTCCAGTGTACACTGCTGTAGTTGTGTAGCAGCACTGTTAGTGTCCTAACCTGTTTGATACCCACGGAGGTCGCTATGTAAACCATGTCCTGCAGCATAAGGCAGTATGTGTGTACCAAGGAGCCATGCCAGTATACATCGGGCCATGTGTGTCACGTGCAAGATGACCCGTGAAAATCAATGTGGCTTCCCTAGCATGTAAGCAGACGTTGACAGCCAGTGGATACCCTATGAATGACAGTGGAGACTGAGCATAATGTAGACATACAACAGCCGTCCCACATATAGTGGTAGAATACCTGGGGAGAGTATGTTGGCAAACAACATCAGGCTCATACTGGCCTGTGCCACATGCTGAGAGATCCATTCTATGTTCCCTATCATGTAATCCAGGGAGGTATGTCCCAGGCAGCCACACTGGCATGGTCAATGAGTGAGTCATATCTGTCCATGCCTCTGTCTGACCTGTATGCATGTGTGCTGTGGTGGACCATAGTGGCCCTGAGTCATATCACTGTGCCCTTCACCACATACAGCCTGTTGAGCGGGACACCAGTGCAGCACACATGACAGGTACCTGACACATCTGTAGCAGGTGTGTTGTGTAGCCCTACAGGCTGTGGGTGTGTGGCACAGGGGATGTGCGTGCCATGTGTGGCATGTGCTCTGTTCTGACAGAACATATGCCTGTGTGCCAGCTGCGGAGGTGTGTGATGCACAGGCAGGCTGCTAGTCTGAGTCCCCACATATGCCCCAGTGTGTTCAGCATGCTGTCAGTGTGTGGCAATGTCTGACTGGTATTGTCGTCACTGTAATATCATGTATTGCTTTATTTATTTGCCCTACATATGTTGACTGGGATAGCCCAACTGGATGCATGTCCATTCCCAGGGTAGGCCCGTGGAGACAAGCTACGAGGGTAGCAGATACAGCATTACAGAATACTAGCATGACATAGTACAAACAGATTATTTACAGAGATTACATAAGTAAGCAGGTCCAACATGTTCCACAGGTTAATGTTAGACCTGAGCACAAGCCAGGATTAAATTGTATTCACACAGTACAGTGGTTCACACAGGTTACACATCCCAGTTAGCCAGGCCTGATACACTGACATAGCCAGTTACATGACAAATGTTGTTTGGGTATACTGTTAAATGACCTAAGGTGGACAGTAGGGTAATATCAGCTTGAAGTGGGTTCCAGGATCTACGTACAGGATTTGCAAAGAGAGAATCACCAGCTGTGTTAATAGACTCGCTAGTTCACAGTAGTACAATGTTTGAGGATCGAAGCAGTCTAGGATTGTTATAGGGGTTGATTGTAATTTAAGTGCAGGAGTATTGTCTGGACTATACAGGAGTTTATAGGCCATAATCAGTTGGTTATACTGTATTAGGCCGGGTATTGCTAGCCACCAAAGCTGATTTAGATTGATGCAATGATGTGTCCTAACAGGCGGGCCAGTGGCAAACCTGACAATGTGGATGTAGCAACTCCAGTGCTTGTTAAGGACAGTCTTGTTCATATGTGAGAGTAGAGGGGATGCATACAGAAGGGCTGCAACAAGGTGTGAGCAAGCTATGGCACCTTTAGCTGGAGTGGCTAGGAAGGCTTTAATTCTGTACAGTGACCCTAGCTTTCTATTGATGGCTTGGCTAATCTGGTTAACATGTATGTCACATATGAGGTTATTGTCTATGATGACACCTAATAGTTGTTGAGATGGGTCAGGGTAGATTATTGTGCCATCAGTTGATGTTATGGTAACAGTGAACGTGGTAGACCTACGTGTTTGTGGAATAACAGCAGTTCAGTTTGATTGGGATTTAGGATCAGACGATGTTCAGAAAGCCAGTTCACTATTGTATTACAGGTGGTCTGGGTAGCTGAACATAACTCTACTGGAGATGTGGCTGAGCAGATCAGAGTAGAGTATACAGCATATTGGATACAGCTGGCCTTTGGGATGACACTATAATGGTTGTTAATGACGATGGAGGACAGCAAGGTCCTTAGCATAGAGCCTTGTGGTACTCTGTGGGTGTTAGGTAGACGGTTAGGGGGTTTGGTCTGCCAGAGGCCGGCCTGCTGTTGACCATGCAGGTAGGATTGACACCATTGGATGGCTCCAGTATCTAGACAGTCTGTGCAGGGTGTGGAGTCCAAGTTGGTGATCAACCATATCGTATGCCTTTGAGTTACCCAATAAGAGGGCTGTGGATACATCATTGATGTTGCAAGTATGGCTTATGGTGTTAGTAAAGGCTAGGAGGCCTGACGGACTGCTGTGATGAGGACGTACGCCATGCTGATTGTCCGCCATAATGCGAGTTTGGACTAGGTGGTGCATGACTTGTCTATGACGAAAGTCACCATAATCCCTGCATGTGGAGAGTGTATAGCTATTGGCCTATCAGTGGAGCCGTCAGTAGAGCTGCCTCCTGTGTGAAGTGGGATTACATATGACATTTCCCAGATGGTGGGAAAGTTCAATTCTAACATAGTACCTCTGATTACCTTTGAGACGGGGTAAGCAATAGCATCATCTGGTTTTGATAGGTACTTGGCAGGGTGTTGATCGGCACACAGTGTAGTGGGTTTCACTGTTACAACCAAGGTACGGAGGAGTGACGTGGTGACTGGTTGGCAGCTGGACGCAAGTAGTTTGCTAGGGGTGCTGCTTTCAGGACCTGGGGAGCTAGGAGGTAGATGGCAAGCTAGGGCCTACACTGTCTCAGTAAAGGACTGGTCAAAGCTATCAGGAACATCTTCAGGGGTATTATCATTAGTAGCAGCAGGGATTGGGTTTGACGTTTGTCCTGGACGTAGTATATCTGACATGCCACCTGACAGGGTATGGCATCACTGGGTTCAGAGAGACCAGTCCCCAGGTTGGCTGTGTGGTGGCATCCCACACATGTGTTGTATATACCTGGCCGAGGGTGATGGCTGACTGCATACATGTGGCAGCTGTGACAATGACACATGACCCACATAAACCACGACTGGACCATAGAGGCGATTCACAGGTTACCTTTGGACATGCCACCCTAGTAGTGTGATTGCCATGGTGTGTACCAACACATAGGGCCAATGGGGAACAACATACTGAAGGTGTGTATGTGTGTGTGGACTGCCTCTGTCTCATAGCACTGACATATATGACTGCACACATGGGTATATGCCGGGTAAGACATGTGCAATGTGTCACAGGCTACTTACATGCGTACAGGACAGACAGTGACGTTCTGTCATGTGTGAGGTTGACATACATATGGTACGCTATGCAGATGTCACTAGCAGTCTACGAAAGCACTGTAACCCTGCATTGCAGGTGTAAGCAGTGTTCCAGGGGACCCCAGGCAAACATGCATGCAAACAAGGCTACAGTACACAGGGCTGGAAGTACTGCATCATACAACAAAGAAGGGGTAACAATAACAGTAATTCACAATGCATATATGTAGGCACTGTCAACATGTACCCAGGAATACGCAGCACAGATGGCCATGGTGGAACCGATATTATGTCATACTTATTTGTGGTCTGGACAACATTGGTACTGCACACATATCTAGATGCATGAACATACACATGGCATAGTTGTTGTGGGCATCTTGACACCATTACTGTACATGTCCACCATTGCATATCACTACTTGCGTTAGCTTTCCCCCTGTGCTACCCATGTATGCGGCTATCTGTTGACAACCTTACCACCGACATGCAATTATGTGCAGCTGTTATGCTTTGGTATGTACTATGGGTGCAGATAACAATTCAGGACATTCATACCATTACTACAGCAGTCATGCTGGGGTACACACACAGTCATAGCAGCACACTGTACTGTCACCAACATGATACTACTAATACACGTCTATGTAGTCACCCTGTGCATCAGCAACATGTTTACCTGTTCCCGCAATGATGTTGGAGATTGCAGGAGGTGGCACAGTGTCATCATATGCACAGGGTGTGGATTAGGTATGCCTGAGTCAGCCACTGATACCACCAATTGACATGTGTGTGTATGTGTGTTGGTGAGGGGCAGCAGTACAGGGTGGGGCAGTGTTGCTGCAGTGTGTGCATGTATGTGGTTGCCCTAGGTGTTAACATTCCGCATGTGTGTATGCACGCACACAGTTCCACCTCATGGCTGCCATATACAGGGGTTTGTGGACAGCCACAGACTGCACCTGGCAGGCCATACAGATCAGTGTCTGTGTGCATGGACACGGTACCTGTGCCTGGCAGGGGTGCTATGGACTGTATCCAGTACAACGCCTGACTGGGTACTGTCATCAGAAGCGGGAGTGTGTTGACTGGACACATGTCCCTGTTGGGACTGTCCAGAGCCACGTGCACGTGGTCTCCTGGGGCGTTCCGATGACAGCACAGACCCAGCATTGCTGGGGCTGCTGCTGGCACTATGGGGGCGTGCGCGAGCCTGTTGCCATCCGCGCCGACTGCCAGCTGCTGCCGCTGCCGGCATACGGCCACGTCGACGCCGCAGACGCCCACCATTGCCCTGGCTCATGGACATCTGGTTGTGGAACTGCTGTAATATGTCCCCACAATGTCTGTCTATGACATCGGTGAAGTTACGGATAGCATCCGCAATGTCACTCATACTGTCCATCATGGCTGTGCGGCATGCTCTGAGCTCCCTCAGACCCTGTCTGGTGTACCTTTCCATACGTGACTGAGCCTGCATGACAGTCCGAAACATCGCTGAGGTTGACAGATCTCTTTGGGCACATCGGCCAGAGGCGGTATGCCCACGGATGCTCCCACGAGAACCCATGGGCAACTGTCTGTGTGGTACCATTGGAGGACCCTGCCCATGGCTGCTGTGTGGGGACGCATGTGCCACAGGTACCACATTACCCTGGTCTATGCCCGCTGTATCCTGTCCATCACCTAGGGACAATGGTGACATAGGATGTATAGGCAGGATGACTGTGCGCAATGATGGGGTTGACAGCTGTGTACTGTCAATTGGCTGACCAATGGCAGACCCTGACACACCTTCCTGTACCATTACACATATATCATCATTACCAGTAGCCGTGGCACAGGTTTCAGGTTCCCTGCTGCAGGTCACCAGAGCAGCCCCAGAACCTGTGGGATGAAGACAGGAAACACAGTTTACATTCTCCAGACATTGTTACCAGTGATGCACTTATACACACATGCACACATGGACACATGCACACATGCACACATGCACACATGCACACATGCACACGTGGACACATGCACACATGGACACATGCACACATGCACACATGCACACATGGACACATGCACACATGCACACATGCACACGTGGACACATGCAAACATGGACACATGCACACATGGACACATGCACACATGTTCACATGCACACATGCACACATGGACACAGGCACACATGCACACATGCACACGTGGACACAGGCACACATGCACACGTGGACACAGGCACACATGCACACATGCACATGTGGACACAGGCACACATGCACAACTGGACGCAGGCACACATGCACACATGCACACATGGGTACTGACACACCTGCACACATGCACACATGCACACCCTGCAGTATACACACAGAGCACTACTAAATTACACTACTGTTACTAGCATTATCAGGACTATTATAGGTTAGGTTAAACACACTCACCAGCATGGATGGCATGTCTCTCTGTAACCCTGGAGGGACCTGCAGAAATGATGAGATTAATGTTAGTGGGCACATCTGTCCCATTGATATTGCATATGATCCAGTGTACAGAACAGTCAGGTGTACATATGGCATTTACCTGCACGCTCCATGTCGTGCTGCTGTGTGGAACCAGCCTCCATCATAATGCAGGTGTACTGCTGTTGGTATTCCGGGGCTGGAGCCACAACACTTAGGAGTAGCCCCTCCAGTCTGGTGAGGGGGGGATGTGTGGCCACCCCACCTCCTGTGGCGACCTGTTGCCTGTGGATATCTGCTGCATGCTGCCGGACAGTTCGTATTAAATCACTGCAGTGATGTCGTACCTGCTCATATGTCCTGTTATGTGTGCCAATTTCATTTACCCTACGGACCAGGTCTTGCCACAGTGCGGCCCTCTCCTGCTGGTTCTGACTGGTGCGGGAAAACAGGATGTCATACTCCTGCACCAGGCTCTGGTGGATCTCATCATCCTCCGCAACAGAGTAGGTGGGGTTACGCTGTTGCGCCATCTCCCTGGAAGAGAACACAGACAGGATATCAGCAGACCATGTCAGCAATGTATGGCACACATACTATACATGATATGCATGTGTAGTGATATACTACTACTCCCATATGTTGCATGTGTGTGTGTTGTGGTGGATACACAGGTGCATGGCCAGATATCAGTGCTCAGTGAATACCTGTGCAACAATACCTGCCACATTCCACACTACGTAGTAGCATGCCCCATCGGTCAGCACACACTGACAGGTGCTATGCACAACCTCACTCTGGGGGTCCAGTCCAAGGTACTGTATGTGGGACACCGTCCACTACTCTGATGTGGACATACGTTACTCGGCCTGGATATACATATCCCACCACCACCAACAGTACAGTGGACTACATTGATATGTATGTGGTTAGACAGTTATTCACTTGCTGGGACTGGGATGGTATCCATGCAGCACACTGGGCCAGTGGAAGCCACAAGCCACACTGCTGGCCCCTTTGCAAATGCTTACCACAGACATGCTGCGGATTGCATGGCACTTGCACACACATGTCTAACCCAGACCCTATGCACAACGGTTAGGCATCCTGTCCAGTGGACCCCAGACAGAGGCAGACTGTATAACAATAGCAGGAGGCTACTGCAGGACAGTGCACATTCACATTAAGGGTAGGCATCTGTGGTCAGCACTGGTACTATGCTACAGTCCGTCATAACAACAGCCACAGCCTACTCTGGGAAGGTGATAGACAAGAACACTGTGGATGACCACAGGGCCTTCTTCAGTTATGTTACACATACGGACCACATGCCTCAGATATGCTCTGTGTTAGTCCACACCTACTTAACATTCACCAAACACATGCATATTGGCTACATTCCTGCAGACATGTTTGGTGCACATATCCCCCCTCCCTCTCCCTCACCTTTCGGATATTTATCACAGCTGGATGTAGCCTCCCTATCATCGCACATGTCCAGGTGAGGGCCGCCCTCAGCAGAGGGGAACACACAGCATCACTGTGACCTCGTGGTCCCCCTGGATGTGTGCTACCAGCACTCTGAGGGGACATACCACCACATGTAACACTGATAGTTTATCTGGGCCGTGGTACAGGATATGTACCTGGACAGTGGCATACAGCAACAGTGGTCCCACAATACTAAGGGGGCACCTCAACTGACCCTGGGGATTACCACGTCATATGCATAATGGGCCTGGTCTGCTACGCTATGGGTTAATGCAGTATGGGATGCATGTGCAGTGACATCAGGTACCTGCAGACACTTGTTCCCAGCCAGTGTGCCTTTGGGATGGGCTGATCCTGACATGTGGGCCTGGCTGACATGTCAAAGCGGTCACTACAGCCATTGCTAGGCCAACGCACAGACACATGCTACCAGGATCCTGGCCTATGACTGCTTGACATGTGATGTGTGGTCATCCCCTTTTGTTGAAACTATGTACACACAACATATCACATGGACATACCTATAGATACAGACCTATGACACATTTGGAGGGTTCACAGTATGCACACTGTTAACCTGCTACTTTGCATTACCTCTGTTTGTCGCAGCTGGTTGCGTTCCACAGCTTCTGCTTGCTGCTGCTATTACTGTCAGTGCTGACAGCTTCAGGGTAGAGAGAGTCACAGTGTTTTTTTTTTTTTTGGGTGATCTCTCTCTCTCTCTCTCTCTCTCTTCCACTTCTCAGCCTCCCTCTGTCTGCTTACAGACAATGCAATTAACTTATTGCATGTTGGGAGTGTTAGCACTGGATGCTTTTGTAGGTATCTGCATAGGTCCATGTGATGGCCTCTGCACCAATTGAAGGCCAGCATTTGCTAATTGCATACAGCCAGTTGTGTACTGATTGCAGTTCTCACTGTGATTTCAGGTCAGTGCTATATAAGGGTATGTGTGATAGGCGTTGCCCTTTCAGATTGTGTGGGGACCATGCTGGTATGCTGTGGACAGTGTTCTGTGAGTGTAAAGGTTAGTATCTCTCTCATGCTTCAGGCTGTGTTGTATATTCACAATTCTCCATTCCTCTTTCATGTTCCCTGTAGCAAGTGTGTATGCACATTGACTCCTACAAGTATATATAGACATATATATATATATATATATATATATATATATATATATATATATATATATATATATATATATGTGTGTGTGTGTGTACATATGCATACATATATCTATGTACTTTAACTGACCTTATTATCTACAGGCTGCCAACTAGCATGGCTGTTTCTTTTCACACACTACTATTATGGATATCCATTGTTTTTGACATTTATTTTAAATGACATGCTTTGTGTACTACACATCCTATATTCCCTTTACATTCATCCCTACTTTTACGGGTTATATTTATTTTAGCACAATGTTTTTGTATGAGAGTCATGGCTTAGTGGTAGGTTGTACAGACTAGTGTTTCCAAGGTCCTGGGTTCGGGACTGACAGTTGGAGTTTATTTTTCTTTTGAACTGAGTACAGGACCTGTCAATCACAGTGACTAAGGCACTTTTAAGCAGTTGTAACCGGGCTAGCGCTGGTTTGTGCGGAGCTCACGCATGCGCTCTGGCGGTTAGCTCCGCGCACACCTGGTTAAACCGCTTAATGGTGCTTAATCTGGCGCACACCCGCGCTATTTTCTTTGAAAGAAAAGAAAATGGGGAGACAGGAAAGTGGTGAAAAAGGGGTCACAAAGAGGGTAAGACAGTAGGGAAACAAGCTTGGGATGTGCAGGAGGGATGTAGGTAAGGCCCATAGCTGCCCATTTCTTCAGCAGCAACAGCTGTGCATATGTATGTAATTTGGTGTGACATTTGAAACCTTCCACCCCTGGGAGAGGTGTCAGGACAACAATAATACTTGTTGTACAGCCAATTGTAATTGATAGGTTCCATGTCCAGTGGACATGTGGGCGGAATGGGCAGCTATGTATGGGGTGTAATTTTTTTGTGGGTACAGAGTGCCCTTTTTTTTTTTTTTTCAGGTAAGAGTGGTATGTCAGGTGAAGGAAGTTGGTTCAGCTGGGGAGGTAGGCTGGGTAGGTAAACAGACAAGACAAACAAGACGCATACAGGGGCGGTGTATGACACATGTGGGGGGTTACACAATTGACGGGGATGGAGGTTTGGATATCCAGAGCCCATGAGCCCACAGATGGCAACAGTGGAACTGATATCCCCACCCATAGGCAGTTGCCACTGTTCCTTCACTGCCCAGGACGGGGCTGTGCTGGGGGCTGTGTAGGCGGGGCAACGGGCATGCCCGTTAGTTGCGCCACCCGTGCCTCGAGCTGGCGTAGGGGCTCAAGGACAGAGTCCCGAATCTCCCAACGCACCACAGTCCGGATGCTATGGAGGGTGAGTGGTGGATCTCCTGCGGCCACACTTGCAGAGGGGGGGCGAGCCCCATCCCCTGCAGCGCTTCCACCCACAGGTGGCACAGGGCCACCGGAGGAGGGTCCGGACTCGGCACTAGTGCCAGGTGCACTCACCAGCTGAGGTGGGAGAGGTGGGTCCGCTGGAACCCGCCTTCCCTGTCGTTCTATGTTTTGCATTATGTCATGACAGTTTGGGTTAGTGACATATAATACCATTCACAGTTAGTTGTAACAGCATGCATTAGTATTCCCATTAACCAAACACCCAGATATTCACACCATTGAACAGCGTGCATAACACATGCATAATTTGAACAGTAATACACAGTCCAACAACATGCAGGGTTGATTGATGGCAACAGGCCATCAGGTGTGGATGTATGAACAGGGCGGATGCATCAACAGACATGCAAATATATATGACCCAACAGGACAAACGTCAAGGGGTGTTAATTGTGATTGCACATACCATTTTCACGTGGAATGGGTTATAGGTGGTTAGAGGGTGGGGTAAATAAAGTAATATTAACACCTTTGAATACCAATACATATGCTGTACATTTCTAATAGCTACAGTTATATACACACTACTGTTCTAACTACAGTGTCCTATATGTTAACTACTTCACCTTGCTGATGGGACTGTTACTGCAACATCAATATACATTTTATTGTTGTTCATACACATTCATATCAAGCTTTGTTCAGATACATCATCCTGCTACTTTTGCTTTATATACTTGTAGACAAGTGTGGATGTTTGGTATATCAGACAATCATCCTATCTGCGTATTTCAGACTGGGAGCAACATATCCAGATTTTGGGGTACACATTCCACATGCAGCAACACTTTGAACAGATTTTGCTGTTTGGTTCTGAGTCTCACATGCATTTAATTCTGTCTTGACTGCAGTATACTTTATTCAGGGGTTATTACTACTGTATTGCTGTATTCCTGACACTTTCTCACACTCTCTCACTTGCTTTCATGTTACTATTCAGAATGGTACTTCTAGGCTTTATTGACATGTTTTAACAGTAGTTATTACAATCCTTTCCAGCAGTCTCACTTCTGTCATGTTTCAGTATTTCCACAGGGATATATTTCACACATGTGATTTCATCATCTTCTGCAGCTATACTTTACATGCTGCTGCAGGTTGTGTACTATTTTCTTACAGGCAGGGCATTTTTATTTCAGAATATATGTTGGACAGTTTCATGTTTAGTTTACACTTACAGGCTGGGAACTGTTGTAATCAAGCAATACTTGCATACACTTTCACACTGTTACTTGCAGATTTTATTCCTTCCTGGCTACACTGCACTCTTTTGATGACTGTCATACATTTATATATCTTTACAGTTACTGGTAGTGGATTACTGACCTGCCTTTTGGCGCAACCGCCCCAGCCTATCGGCATAGGCTCTGCGGTTCGCAGAACAGGCACCTGCAGCTGTAATATAAATGAAGTAATATTGGAATACACATCTCCATAATTTCAGGTAGTTTAACTTTTTACATACATAATTAATTGTTACTTACTCAGTGGTGGGGCGTTGGGTGATTGCCGGGCCTCCTGGATCCAAAGGTTCAGTTGGTCCTGCTTGCGTCTCTTCAGGTCCGCATGGTGGTGACGGACCTGCTCACCTGTCCTTGGAATTCCTGTGGCACTGGTGAGTTCATGAGCCAACTGGTCCCACGCCTCAGCCCTGTACGCTCCCCAGAGGACCTGGCCCTGCATGAGTTGGGCCTCATGATAGTGGACTAGGAGCCAGGCCATGTACCTGGACTCCTCAACACCCCACCTCTACACTCAAAAGCGACTACCCTCTCCTACTCCTGACATTCTGCCTGCAGGTCTGTTCTACAATCGTTTATGCTGTGTATTCCCGCCTATGGGGCTTATATAGTCCGTTTTTCCCACACATATCTGTGATTGGCCATTTTGGAATTGTATCAACTTCAGTAAACCTGCATTGTCATGCTGTAGTTTGTATTCATTCCTATATATGAGCTATTATTGCATTTCTAAGTACTGCTGTCATGGCTTAGTGGTTCTGTACCTTGACTATGGTGTATAGTATCCTGGGTTCGAACCTGGCCACTGCTTTTTATTTTTCATGACTGTCTAGACATGTTGAGGGGTGCGTCTGTGTAAAGGCAGTTTTGATAGGGCTTGCTCAACGTTGCCCGTTGGTTAGCTTGTTTGCGCGGTGCACAGCTGCGCGCAAACGAGGTACGCTGGTTTAAGCCTCATTTGGCTATCGGCACGCATATTCCACTCAGCTCAGATAGGGGCACATATATTTAGCATGGTAAACCACTGCTCAGCTACGGGCACTCATTTTGCACCAGTTAAACCAATGCTTATCTACGGGCTTATCTACGGGCACATACACTCACTCTGTTGAACTGTAGCTCAGCTATGGGCACATCTGGCAGTTTCTATTCATTTCTTAAGTCACATTTATTCAATATAAATGGGCTATTTCATTGCATTTTACATATATTCTGGTTTTATGTGTACATATTTGTCAGGGACTTGTTTCCTGCTTATTTTGCAAAAAAAAAAAAATTATTGGTGTTGTGGGGGCTCGAACCATGGAAGCCTGCTCTGCAGCCAACATCTCTACCGCTACGCTATTGCTTCCTGGCTTATTTTGCATATTTAGTTCTTATATGCTTTCCCATTGACTGCTAACTGTAGCTGATCTACATATGACGTGTTCATTTAGATTTCTTTTATGTTTAATAGTCTGTAGGGGCATGTGTTGTGTTGTGTTTATTCACATTTCCGTGGACTCTGTTGTGGGTGTCTACTTTGGACACTTTTACACTTATGGGGGCGTGTCCGCTTGCAGGGCTCAGCCTACGGACACGCCCCCACTTGTCTTACACGGACCGTGTTGGCCTTCAGTGTGATTCAGCATGCTCTCATGAATATGCAGAGCATGCTGACATCACTCCGTTTAACTGCAGCATCTGTGTATGAGTTATAACTCTTACACGGAGGCTTCGTGAATCCTGCCCATTATCATATACATGTATAAACATTTCTATAAAACACATATAAATAAATATATATATATATATATATATATATATATATATATATATATAAATCCATAAATAAAAAATAATACAATCTATCTATTAAAGACCTTGATTCTAAGAATACCTTTAATAGAAACACTATCATTAAGACCCAGGGGGACTTGGACATTCAGTCTCAATTGCCAAATCAATTCTTTTTCATCCAGTCTCAAGGATGATGGTCCTTCCCCTAACATTGTCATCAATTTTGTCAATGACAAGAAAGGAAAAATCATGTGTAGGGTTCTCATTTATATGTCTAGCT
>NC_056726.1:1432092914-1432145005 GCF_019279795.1 Protopterus annectens
AAAAAGAGAAGTGTCCAAAGTAGACACCCACAACAGAGTCCATGGAAATGTGAATAAACACAACACAACACATGCCCCTACAGACTATTAAACATAAAAGAAATCTAAATGAACATGTCATATTTTTTTTAAATTGTAAAAATGTTTAACCGTGAGTGCGCTCGTTTGCACGAGCGTGCCCGTAGCGCAGCTACAGTTAGCAGGCAATGTGAAAGCATATAAGAACTAAATATGCAAAATAAGCCAGGAAGCAATAGCGTAGCGGTAGAGATGTTGGCTGCAGAGCAGGCATCCATGGTTCGAACCCCCACAACGCCATTTTTTTTTTTTTGCAAAATAAGCAGGAAACAAGTCCCTGACAAATATGTACACATAAAACCAGAATATATGTAAAATGCAATGAAATAGCCCATTTATATTGAATAAATGTGAGTTAAGAAATGAATAGAAACTGCCGGATGTGCCCATAGCTGAGCTACAGTTCAACAGAGTGAGTGTATGTGCCCGTAGATAAGCAGTGGTTTAACTGGTGCAAAATGAATGCCCGTAGCTGAGCAGTGGTTTACCATGCTAAATATATGTGCCCCTAACTGAGCTGAGCGGAATATGCGTGCCGATAGCCAAATGAGGCTTAAACCAGCGTACCCCATTTGCGCGGAGCTGCGCACCCCGCAAACAAGCTAACCGACGGGCAACGTTGAGCAAGCCGTATCAAAACTGCCTTTACACAGACACACCCCTCAACATGTCTAGACAGTCATGAAAATTAAAAAGCAGTGGCCAGGTTCAAACCCAGGATACTATACACCACAGTCAAGGTACAGAACCACTAAGCCATGACAGCCATACCTAGAAATGCAATAATAGCTCATATATAGGAATGAATACAAACTACAGCATGACAATGCAGGTTTACTGAAGTTGATACAATTCCAAAATGGCCAATCACAGATATGTGCGGGAAAAACGGACTATATAAGCCCCATAGGCGGGAATACACATCATAAACGATTGTAGAACAGACCTGCAGGCAGAATGTCAGGAGTAGGAGAGGGTAGTCGCTTTCGAGCGCAGAGGTGGGGTGTTGAGGAGTCCAGGTACATGGCCTGGCTCCTAGTCCACAATCATGAGGCCCAACTCATGCAGGGCCAGATCCTCTGGGGAGCGTACAGGGCTGAGGCGTGGGACCAGTTGGCTCATGAACTCACCAGTGCCACAGGAATTCCAAGGACAGGTGAGCAGGTCCGTCACCACCATGCGGACCTGAAGAGACGCAAGCAGGACCAACTGAACCTTTGGATCCAGGAGGCCCGGCAATCACCCAACGCCTCACCACTGAGTAAGTAACAATTAATTATGTATGTAAAAAGTTAAACTACCTGAAATTATGGAGATGTGTATTCCAATATTACTTCATTTATATTACAGCTGCAGGTGTCCGTTCTGCGAACCGCAGAGGCGATGCCGATAGGCTGGTGCGATTATGCGCCACCAGGCAGGTCAGTAATCCACGACCAGTAACTGTAAAGATATATAAATGTATGACAGTCAGCAAAAGAGTGCAGTGTAGCCAGGAAGGAATAAAATCTGCAAGTAACAGTGTGAAAGTGTATGCAAGTATTGCTTGATTACAACAGTTCCCAGCCTGTAAGTGTAAACTAAACATGAAACTGTCCAACATATATTCTGAAATAAAAATGCCCTGCCTGTAAGAAAATAGTACACAACCTGCAGCAGCATGTAAAGTATAGCTGCAGAAGATGATGAAATCACATGTGTGAAATATATCCCTGTGGAAATACTGAAACATGACAGAAGTGAGACTGCTGGAAAGGATTGTAATAACTACTGCTAAAACATGTCAATAAAGCCTAGAAGTACCATTCTGAATAGTAACATGAAAGCAAGTGAGAGAGTGTGAGAAAGTGTCAGGAATACAGCAATACAGTAGTAATAACCCCTGAATAAAGTATACTGCAGTCAAGACAGAATTAAATGCATGTGAGACTCAGAACCAAACAGCAAAATCTGTTCAAAGTGTTGCTGCATGTGGAATGTGTACCCCAAAATCTGGATATGTTTCTCCCAGTCTGAAATACGCAGATAGGATGATTGTCTGATATACCAAACATCCACACTTGTCTACAAGTATATAAAGCAAAAGTAGCAGGATGATGTATCTGAACAAAGTTTGATATGAATGTGTATGAACAACAATAAAATGTATATTGATGTTGCAGTAACAGTCCCATCAGCAAGATGAAGTAGTTAACATATAGGACACTGTAGTTAGAACAGTAGTGTGTATATAACTGTAGCTATTAGAAATGTACAGCATATGTATTGGTATTCGAAGGTGTTAATATTACTTTATTTACCCCACCCTCTAACCACCTATAACCCATTCCACGTGAAAATGGTATGTGCAATCACAATTAACACCCCTGGACATTTGTCCTGTTGGGTCATATATATTTGCATGTCTGTTGATGCATCCGCCCTGTTCATACATCCACACCTGATGGCCTGTTGCCATCAATCAACCCTGCATGTTGTTGGACTGTGTATTACTGTTCAAATTATGCATGTGTTATGCACGCTGTTCAATGGTGTGAATATCTGGGTGTTTGGTTAATGGGAATACTAATGCATGCTGTTACAACTAACTGTGAATGGTATTATATGTCACTAACCCAAACTGTCATGACATAATGCAAAACATAGAATGACAGGGAAGGCGGGTTCCAGCGGACCCACCTCTCCCACCTCAGCTGGCGAGTGCACCTGGCACTAGTGCCGAGTCGGACCCTGCTCGGGTGGCCCTGTGCCACCTGCGGGTGGAAGCACTGCAGGGGATGGGGCTCGCCCCCCCTCTGCAAGTGTGGCCTGAGGAGATCCACCACTCACCCTCCGTAGCGTCCGGACTGTGGTGCATAGGGAGATTCGGGACTCTGTCCTTGAGCCCCACGCCAGCTCGAGGCACGGGTGGCGCAACTAACGGGCATGCCTTTGCCCCGCCTACACAGCCCCAGCACAGCCCGTCCTGGGCAGTGAAGGAACAGTGGCAACTGCCTATGGGTGGGGATATCAGTTCCACTGTTGCCATCTGTGGGCTCATGGGCTCTGGATATCCAAACCTCCGTCCCCGTCAATTGTGTAACCCCCCACACGTGTCATACACCGCCCCTGTATGCGTCTTGTTTGTCTTGTCTGTTTACCTACCCAGCCTACCTCCCCAGCTGAACTGACTTCCTTCACCTGACATACCACTCTTACCTGAAAAAAAAAAAAAAAAAAAAAGGGCACTCTGTACCCACAAAAAAATTACGCCCCATACATAGCTGCCCATTCCGCACACATGTCCACTGGACATGGAACCTATCAATTACAATTGGCTGTACAACAAGTATTATTGTTGTCCTGACACCTCTCCCAGGGGTGGAAGGTTTCAAATGTCACACCAAATTACATACATATGCACAGCTGTTG
Source organism: Protopterus annectens (assembly GCF_019279795.1). Lineage (NCBI taxonomy): Eukaryota > Metazoa > Chordata > Ceratodontiformes > Protopteridae > Protopterus > Protopterus annectens. Next base: position 1,432,096,404 of record NC_056726.1, read on the forward strand.
CTGCTGAAGAAATGGGCAGCTATGGGCCTTACCTACATCCCTCCTGCACATCCCAAGCTTGTTTCCCTACTGTCTTACCCTCTTTGTGACCCCTTTTCCACCCTTTCCTGTCTCCCCATTTTCTTTTCTTTCAAAGAAAATAGCGGTGTCTTGCCAGAGTAAGCACCGTTAAGCGGTTGTAACCGGTGTGCTGAGCTAACCGCCAGTGCGCGTGAGCTCAGCGCAAACCAGCGCTAGCCGGTTACAACTGCTTAAAAGTGCCTTAGTCACTGTGATTGACAGGTCCTGTACTCAGTTCAAAAGAAAAATAAACTCCCACTGTCAGTCCCGAACCCAGGACCTTGGAAACACTAGTCTGTGCAACCTACCACTAAGCCATGACTCTCATACAAAAACATTGTGCTAAAATAAATATAACCCGTAAAGGTAGGGATGAATGTAAAGGGTATATAGGATGTGTAGTACACAAAGCATGTCATTTAAAATAAATGTCAAAAACAATGGATATCCATAATAGTAGTGTGTGAAAAGAAACAGCCATGCTAGTTGGCAGCCTGTAGATAATAAGGTCAGTTAAAGTACATAGATATATGTATGCATATGTACACATATCTATATATATATATATATATATATATATATATATATATATATATATATATATATATATATAAAAATATGTCTATATATACTTGTAGGAGTCAATGTGCATACACACTTGCTACAGGGAACATGAAAGAGGAATGGAGAATTGTGAATATACAACACAGCCTGAAGCATGAGAGAGATACTAACCTTTACACTCACAGAACACTGTCCACAGCATACCAACATGGTCCCTGCCCACACAATCTGAAAGGGCAACGCCTATCACACATACCCTTATATAGCACTGACCTGAAATCACAGTGAGAACTGCAATCAGTACACAACTGGCTGTATGCAATTAGCAAATGCTGGCCTTCAATTGGTGCAGAGGCCATCACATGGACCTATGCAGATACCTACAAAAGCATCCAGTGCTAACACTCCCAACATGCAATAAGTTAATTGCATTGTCTGTAAGCAGACAGAGGGAGGCTGAGAAGTGGAAGAGAGAGATAGAGAGAGAGAGAGAGAGATCACCCAAAAAAAAAAACACTGTGACTCTCTCTACCCTGAAGCTGTCAGCACTGACAGTAATAGCAGCAGCAAGCAGAAGCTGTGGAGCATAACCAGCTGCGACAAACAGAGGTAATGCAAAGTAGCAGGTTAACAGTGTGCATACTGTGAACCCTCCAAATGTGTCATAGGTCTGTATCTATAGGTATGTCCATGTGATATGTTGTGTGTACATAGTTCCAACATAAGGGGATGACCACACATCACATGTCAAGCAGTCATAGGCCAGGATCCTGGTAGCATGTGTCTGTGCGTTGGCCTAGCAATGGCTGTAGTGACCGCTTTCACATGTCAGCCAGGCCCACATGTCAGGATCAGCCCATCCCAAAGGCACACTGGCTGGGAACAAGTGTCTGCAGGTACCTGATGTCACTGCACATCCCATACTGCATTAACCCATAGCGTAGCAGACCAGGCCCATTATGCATATGATGTGGTAATCCCCAGGGTCAGTTGAGGTGCCCCCTTAGTGTTGTGGGACCACTGTTGCTGTATGCCACTGTCCAGGTACATATCCTGTAGCACAGCCCAGATAAACTATCAGTGTTACATGCGGTGGTATGTCCCCTCAGAGTGCTGGTAGCACACATCCAGGGGGACCACGAGGTCACACTGATGCTGAGTGTTCCCCTCTGCTGAGAGCGGCCCTCACCTGGACATGTGCAATGATAGGGAGGTTACATCCAGCTGTGATAAATATCCGAAAGGTGAGGGAGAGGGAGGGGGGATATGTGCACCAAACATGTCTGCAGGAATGCAGCCAATATGCATGTGTTTGGTGAATGTTAAGTAGGTGTGGACTAACATAGAGCATATCTGAGGCATGTGGTCCGTATGTGTAACATAACTGAAGAAGGCCCTGTGGTCATCCACAGTGTTCTTGTCTATCACCCTCCCAGAGTAGGCTGTGGCTGTTGTTATGACGGACTGTAGCATAGTACCAGTGCTGACCACAGATGCCTACCCTTAATGTGAATGTGCACTGTCCTGCAGTAGCCTCCTGCTATTGTTATACAGTCTGCCTCTGTCTGGGGTCCACTGGACAGGATGCCTAACCGTTGTGCATAGGGTCTGGGTTAGACATGTGTGTGCAAGTGCCATGCAATCCACAGCATGTCTGTGGTAAGCATTTGCAAAGGGGCCAGCAGTGTGGCTTGTGGCTTCCACTGGCCCAGTGTGCTGCATGGATACCATCCCAGTCCCAGCAAGTGAATAACTGTCTAACCACATACATATCAATGTAGTCCACTGTACTGGTGGTGGTGGTGGGATATGTATATCCAGGCCGAGTAACGTATGTCCACATCAGAGTAGTGGACGGTGTCCCACATACAGTACCTTGGACTGGACCCCCAGAGTGAGGTTGTGCATAGCACCTGTCAGTGTGTGCTGACCGATGGGGCATGCTACTACGTAGTGTGGAATGTGACAGGTATTGTTGCACAGGTATTCGCTGAGCACTGATATCTGGCCATGCACCTGTGTATCCACCACGACACACACATGCAACATATGGGAGTAGTAGTATATCACTACACATGCATATCATGTATAGTATGTGTGCCATACATTGCTGACATGGTCTGCTGATATCCTGTCTGTGTTCTCTTCCAGGGAGATGGCGCGACAGCGTAACCGCGCCTACTCTGTTGCGGAGGATGAGGAGATCCACCAGAGCCTGGTGCGGGAGTATGACATCCTGTTTTCCCGCACCAGTCAGAACCAGCAGGAGAGGGCCGTACTGTGGCAAGACCTGGTCCGTAGGGTAAATGAAATTGGCACGCATAACAGGACATATGAGCAGGTACGACATCACTGTAGTGATTTAATACGAACTGTCCGGCAGCGTGCAGCAGATATCCACAGGCAACAGGTCGCCACAGGAGGTGGGGTGGCCACATCCCCTCACCAGACTGGAGGGCTACTCCTAAGTGTTGTGGCTCCAGCCCGAACACCAACAGCAGTACACCTGCATTATGATGGAGGCTGGTTCCACACAGCAGCACGACATGGAGCGTGCAGGTAAATGCCATATGTACACCTGACTGTTCTGTACACTGGATCATATGCAATATCAATGGGACAGATGTGCCCACTAACATTAACCTCATCATTTCTGCAGGTCCCTCCAGGGTTACAGAGAGACAGGCCATCCATGCTGGTGAGTGTGTTTAACCTAACCTATAATAGTCCTGATAATGCTAGTAACAGTAGTGTAACTCAGTAGTGCTCTGTGTGTATACTGCAGGGTGTGCATGTGTGCATGTGTGCAGGTGTGTCAGTACCCATGTGTGCATGTGTGCATGTGTACACGTGACCATGTGTGCATGTGTGCATGTGAACATGTGTGCATGTGTCCATGTGTGCATGTGTGCATGTGTGCATGTGTCCATGTGTGCATGTGTCCACGTGTGCATGTGTGCATGTGTGCATGTGTGCATGTGTGCCCGCGTGCATGTGTCCATGTGTGCATGTGTGTATAAGTGCATCACTGGTAACAATGTCTGGAGAATGTAAACTGTGTTTCCTGTCTTCATCCCACAGGTTCTGGGGCTGCTCTGGTGACCTGCAGCAGGGAACCTGAAACCTGTGCCACGGCTACTGGTAATGATGATATATGTGTAATGGTACAGGAAGGTGTGTCAGGGTCTGCCATTGGTCAGCCAATTGACAGTACACAGCTGTCAACCCCATCATTGCGCACAGTCATCCTGCCTATACATCCTATGTCACCAATGTCCCTAGGTGATGGACAGGATACAGCGGGCATAGACCAGGGTAATGTGGTACCTGTGGCACATGCATCCCCACACAGCAGCCATGGGCAGGGTCCTCCGATGGTACCACACAGACAGTTGCCCATGGGTTCTCGTGGGAGCATCCGTGGGCGTACTGCCTTCTGGCTGACGTGCCCAAAGAGGTCTGTCAACCTCAGCAATGTTTCGGACTGTCATGCAGGCTCAGTCACGTATGGAAATGTATACCAGACAGGGTCTGAGGGAGCTCAGAGCATGCCGCACAGCCATGATGGACAGTATGCATGACATTGCGGATGCTATCCGTAACTTCACTGATGTCATAGACAGACGTTGTGGGGACATATTACAGCAGTTCCACAACCAGATGTCCATGAGCCAGGGCAGTGGTGGGCGTCTGCGGCATCGACGTGGCCGTATGCCGGCAGCGGCAGCAGCTGGCAGTCGGCGCGGACGGCAACAGGCTCGCGCACGCCCCATAGTGCCAGCAGCAGCCCCAGCAATGCTGGGTCTGTGCTGTCATCGAACGCCCCAGGAGACCACGCGTGCACGTGGCTCTGGACAGTCCCAACAGGGACATGTGTCCAGTCAACACACTCCCGCTTCTGATGACAGTACCCAGTCAGGCGTTGTACTGGATACGGTCCGTAGCACCCCTGCCAGGCACAGGTACCGTGTCCGTGCACACAGACACTGATCTGTATGGCCTGCCAGGTGCAGTCTGTGGCTGTCCACAAACCCCTGTATATGGCAGCCATGAGGTGGAACTGTGTGCGTGCATACACACATGCAGAATGTTAACACCTAGGGCAACCACATACACGCACACACTGCAGCAACACTGCCCCACCCTGTACTGCTGCCCCTCACCAACACACATACACACACATGTCAATTGGTGGTATCAGTGGCTGACTCAGGCATACCTAATCCACACCCTGTGCATATGATGACACTGTGCCACCTCCTGCAATCTCCAACATCATTGCAGGAACAGGTAAACACGTTGCTGATGCACAGGGTGACTACATAGACGTGTATTAGTAGTATCATGTTGGTGACAGTACAGTGTGCTGCTATGGCTGTGTGTACCCCAGCATGCCTGCTGTAGTAACTGTATGAATGTCCTGAATTGTTATCTGCACCCATAGTACATACCAAAGCATAACAGCTGCACATAATTGCATGCCGGTGGTAAGGTTGTCAACAGATAGCCGCATACATGGGTAGCACGGGGGAAAGCTAACGCAAGTAGTGATATGCAATGGTGAACATGTACAGTAATGGTGTCAAGATGCCCACAACAACTATGCCATGTGTATGTTCACGCATCTAGATATGTGTGCAGTACCAATGTTGTCCAGACCACAAATAAGTATGACATAATATCGGTTCCACCATGGCCATCTGTGCTGCGTATTCCTGGGTACATGTTGACAGTGCCTACATATATGCATTGTGAATTACTGTTATTGTTACCCCTTCTTTGTTGTATGATGCAGTACTTCCAGCCCTGTGTACTGTAGCCTTGTTTGCATGCATGTTTGCCTGGGTCCCCTGGAACACTGCTTACACCTGCAATGCAGGGTTACAGTGCTTTCGTACACTGCTAGTGACATCTGCATAGCGTACCATATGTATGTCAACCTCACACATGACAGAACGTCACTGTCTGTCCTGTACGCATGTAAGTAGCCTGTGACACATTGCGCACGTCTTACCTGGCATATACCCACGTGTGCAGTCATATATGTCAGTGCTATGAGACAGAGGCAGTCCACACACACATACACACCTTCAGTATGTTGTTCCCCATTGGCCCTATGTGTTGGTACACACCATGGCAATCACACTACTAGGATGGCATGTCCAAAGGTAACCTGTGAATCGCCTCTATGGTCCAGTCGTGGTTTATGTGGGTCATGTGTCATTGTCACAGCTGCCACATGTATGCAGTCAGCCATCACCCTCGGCCAGGTATATACAACACATGTGTGGGATGCCACCACACAGCCAACCTGGGGACTGGTCTCTCTGAACCCAGTGATGCCATACCCTGTCAGGTGGCATGTCAGATATACTACGTCCATGACAAACGTCAAACCCAATCCCTGCTGCTACTAATGATAATACCCCTGAAGATGTTCCTGATAGCTTTGACCAGTCCTTTACTGAGACAGTGTAGGCCCTAGCTTGCCATCTACCTCCTAGCTCCCCAGGTCCTGAAAGCAGCACCCCTAGAAAACTACTTGCGTCCAGCTGCCAACCAGTCGCCACGTCACTCCTCCGTACCTTGGTTGTAACAGTGAAACCCACTACACTGTGTGCCGATCAACACCCTGCCAAGTACCTATCAAAACCAGATGATGCTATTGCTTACCCCGTCTCAAAGGTAATCAGAGGTACTATGTTAGAATTTAACTTTCCCACCATCTGGGAAATGTCATATGTAATCCCACTTCACACAGGAGGCAGCTCTACTGATGGCTCCACTGATAGGCCAATAGCTATACACTCTCCACATGCAGGGATTATGGTGACTTTCGTCATAGATAAGTCATGCACCACCTAGTCCGAACTCGCATTATGGCGGACAATCAGCATGGCGTACGTCCTCATCACAGCAGTCCGTCAGGCCTCCTAGCCTTTACTAACACCATAAGCCATACTTGCAACATCAATGATGTATCCACAGCCCTCTTATTGGGTAACTCAAAGGCATACGATATGGTTGATCACCAACTTGGACTCCACACCCTGCACAGACTGTCTAGATACTGGAGCCTTCCAATGGTGTCAATCCTACCTGCATGGTCAACAGCAGGCCGGCCTCTGGCAGACCAAACCCTCTAACCATCTACCTAACACCCACAGAGTACCACAAGGCTCTATGCTAAGGACCTTGCTGTCCTCCATCGTCATTAACGACCATTATACTGTCATCCCAAAGGCCAGCTGTATCCAATATGCTGTATACTCTACTCTGATCTGCTCAGCCACATCTCCAGTAGAGTTATGTTCAGCTACCCAGACCACCTGTAATACATTAGCAAACTGGCTGTCTGAACATCGTCTGATCCTAAATCCCAATCAAACTGAACTGCTGTTATTCCACAAACACGTAGGTCTACCACATTCACTGTTACCATAACATCAACTGATGGCACAATAATCTACCCTGACCCATCTCAACAACTATTAGGTGTCATCATAGACAATAACCTCATATGTGACATACATGTTAACCAGATTAGCCATACCATCAATAGAAAGCTAGGGTCACTGTACAGAATTAAAGCCTTCCTAGCCCCTCCAGCTAAAGGTGCCATAGCTCGCTCACACCTTGTTGCAGCCCTTCTGTATGCATTCCCTCTACTCTCACATATGAACAAGACTGTCCTTAACAAGCACTGGAGTTGCTACATCCACATTGCCAGGTTTGCCACTGGCCCGCCTGTTAGGACACATCATTGCATTAATCTAAATCAGCTTTGTTGGCTAGCAATACCCGGCCTAATACAGTATAACCAACTGATTATGGCCTATAAAATCCTGTATAGTCCAGACAATACTCCTGCACTTAAATTACAATCAACCCCTATAACAATCCTAGACCGCTTTGATCCTCAAACATTGTACTACTGTGAACTAGCGAGTCTATTATCACAGCTGGTGATTCTCTCTTTGCAAATCCTGTACGTAGATCCTGGAACCCACTTCAAGCTGATATTACCCTACTGTCCACCTTAGGTCATTTAACAGTATACCCCAACAACATTTGTCATGTAACTGGCTATGTCAGTGTATCAGGCCTGGCTAACTGAGATGTGTAACCTGTGTGAACCACTGTACTGTGTGAATACAATTTAATCCTGGCTTGTGCTCAGGTCTAACATTAACCTGTGGAACATGTTGGACCTGCTTACTTATGTAATCTCTGTAAATAATCTGTTTGTACTATGTCATGCTAGTATTCTGTAATGCTGTATCTGCTACCCTCGTAGCTTGTCTCCACGGGCCTACCCTGGGAATGGACATGCATCCAGTTGGGCTATCCCAGTCAACATATGTAGGGCAAATAAATAAAGCAATACATGATATTACAGTGACGACAATACCAATCAGACATTGCCACACACTGACAGCATGCTGAACACACTGGGGCATATGTGGGGACTCAGACTAGCAGCCTGCCTGTGCATCACACACCTCCGCAGCTAGCACACAGGCATATGTTCTGTCAGAACAGAGCACATGCCACACATGGCACACACATCCCCTGTGCCACACACCCACAGCCTGTAGGGCTACACAACACACCTGCTACAGATGTGTCAGGTACCTGTCATGTGTGCTGCACTGGTGTCTCGCTCAACAGGCTGTATGTGGTGAAGGGCACGGTGATATGACTCAGGGCCACTATGGTCCACCACAGCACACATGCATACAGGTCAGACAGAGGCATGGACAGATATGACTCACTCATTGACCATGCCAGTGTGGCTGCCTGGGACATACCTCCCTGGATTACATGATAGGGAACATAGAATGGATCTCTCAGCATGTGGCACAGGCCAGTATGAGCCTGATGTTGTTTGCCAACATACTCTCCCCAGGTATTCTACCACTATATGTGGGACGGCTGTTGTATGTCTACATTATGCTCAGTCTCCACTGTCATTCATAGGGTATCCACTGGCTGTCAACGTCTGCTTACATGCTAGGGAAGCCACATTGATTTTCACGGGTCATCTTGCACGTGACACACATGGCCCGATGTATACTGGCATGGCTCCTTGGTACACACATACTGCCTTATGCTGCAGGACATGGTTTACATAGCGACCTCCGTGGGTATCAAACAGGTTAGGACACTAACAGTGCTGCTACACAACTACAGCAGTGTACACCGGAGGATGCATGCACCGGACACTGCCCTCAGCACGGTGAACTGCAGTGTCTGTGCAGTACCAGATGCATGAGTCATGGCTCACAGGTGTTACCCATCACTGACAGGTTATGCCCCTTACCATGCCTGTCGTCCCCTACACATGTAACACACATGGATAGGGGTGTGGTATCCCACATTAACACAGATACACACACCTCCAGGTTGTTGGCACAGCACAAACCATCAGGGCCTACTCAGGTGCAGCTGACAGTGTGTCAGACTGCCATCTGGTTCATAGCATGGCACACACAACCCTCACATACACAGGAAGACCACCTACCCTCCATAACAACACCGGCAATATGACAGTCCCATGAACTGTGTTTATAAGGCCATACTGCATCCAGCCGAACATTGTGTGTGAGCATTACTGTAGCTACAACACTCTAGCTGAAGAGTTCACAGCATGTGGTCAATGAAATGCAGTGGAATGACATGTTACCACTACCACAACAGGTGGGAACATACAGCACCTGTACATTGACTACATGTACACTATATGGGCCAGACCAGATGTGTATCCCCTGCTGTAGGTCTTTCACCATAGACACCCACACTGTATAGGGACATACCACGTGCGGACCATGCACACTAGGACACACAGTCATATTGGTATACATTGCTAATACCATTTATCCACACAAAGCATGTGTCAGACATGGTAACTACTGCAGGTCACAGGTATTTCTGTGTATGTGTCACACACATACATCATGTGTGCAATGCCATTGCTGGGTTAGGCGATGGCATGCATTGGTATGTACAAACACCCGCCCGCACAAGGTCATACTGTGTGACACAACCACACGTGATAGTTGTGGGTTACCCAAACATGCCTATCTGTACACTGACGATGGTAATAGACACAGTAGCAGAGCACACTATTGGCATTACTAGCCAACCAGCCCTGTCTGGCTGTGCTGATAGTGTGGTGACATCCCCTGTGTTTACTGGTGGGGTATGCAGCATCCGGTGTATAGTAGTATTTGCCAAAAGGATCTGTTCCCTCACACTTGCATTTACACACACCCTACTACCCCCACACACATGAAAACTTGCCATATGCAGGATTCATTCCCCTACCTACCTATGTCATGACACGTGAGAGGGACGCATTAGCAAAGTGCACTGTTCGGTTTACTAGATAGTTCCTCGTCTATGGCTATACTTAGAGGGTGCTGACAACATCAGTACTTTGAAAGGGTAATGTGCATCAGGTAGTGTGATCTCCTGATTGCCAAAACTAACATGTCTTTCATACGGAAATGCACACACACAAAACCCCCACATCCAAACACACACACATGCCATTTACAGGTTTCAAAGTCCTACCTAACTACATTACAATACTCGGGAGAGACGCATTAGCAGAGTGCGCTATTCACATTACTGGGAGAATTCCCTTCCCCTGCTGTACTTATAGGGTGCTGACATCATCTGTGTTAAGAAAGGGTCGTGTGCATCCTGTAGTGTGTTCTCCCAGTTGGCAAAAGGAACATTTCCCTTATACATATCTGTACACACACAATTGCCCCCCACCATCCAAACACACACACTTGACATCTGCAGGATTCAAACCCCTACCTAACTATGTCATGACAGTTGAGATGGACGCATTAGCAGAGCTCGCTATTCGCATTACTGGGAGGTTATTTTTCTCATGCTGTACTTATTGGGTGCTGACATCATTGGTGTTTAGAAAGGGGCGTGTGCATCCTGTAGTGTGTTCTCCCAGTTGGCAAAAGGAACATTTCCCTCATACATATCTGCACACACACAATAACCCCCCCCCATCCAAACACACACACTCGGCATCTGCAGGATTCAAACCACTACCTAACTATGTTATGGCACATTGCACAGATGCATTAGTAGAGCACGCTATTCGCATTACTGGGAGGTTACTTTTCTCATGCTGTACTTATTGGGTGCTGACATCATTGGTGTTTAGAAAGGGGCGTGTGCATCCTGTAGTGTGTTCTCCCAGTTGGCAAAAGGAGCATTTCCCTTATACATATCTGTACACACACAATTGCCCCCCACCATCCAAACACACACACTTGACATCTGCAGGATTCAAACCCCTACCTAACTATGTCATGACACTTGAGACGGACGCATTAGCAGAGCGCGCTATTCGCATTACTGGGAGGTTATTTTTCTCATGCTGTACTTATTGGGTGCTGACATCATTGGTGTTTAGAAAGGGGCGTGTGCATCCTGTAGTGTGTTCTCCCAGTTGGCAAAAGGAACATTTCCCTCATACATATCTGCACACACACAATAACCCCCCCCATCCAAACACACACACTCAGCATCTGCAGGATTCAAACCACTACCTAACTATGTTATGACACATTGCATAGATGCATTAGTAGAGCACGCTATTCGCATTACTGGGAGGCTTCCCTTCTCCTGCTGTACTTATAGGATGCTGACATCATCTGTGTTAAGAAAGGGTCGTGTGCATCCTGTAGTGTGTTCTCCCAGTTGGCAAAAGGAACATTTCCTTCATACATATCTGCGCACACACAATTGCCCTCCCCCATCCAAACACACACACTTGACATCTGCAGGATTCAAACCCCTACCTAACTATGTCATGACACTTGAGATGGACGCATTAGCAGAGCGCGCTATTCGCATTACTGGGAGGTTACTTTTCTCATGCTGTACTTCTTGGGTGCTGACATCATTGGTGTTTAGAAAGGGAATGTGCATCCCGTAGTGTGTTTTCCTATTTGCCAAAAGGAACATTTCTCTCCCACAGACGTACACACACACCAACCCCACTCACACAGACACTGAGCATTTGCAGGATTTGAAACCCCTACCTAACTATGTTATGACACTTGAGATGGACGCATTAGCAGAGCGCGCTATTCGGATTACTGGAAGGTTACTTCTCTCCTGCTGTACTTATTGGGTGCTGACATCATTGGTGTTTAGAAAGGGAATGTGCATCCCATAGTGTGTTTTCCTATTTGCCAAAAGGAACATTTCTCTCCCACAGACGTACACACACACCAACCCCACTCACACACACACACTGAGCATTTGCAGGATTTGAAACCCCTACCTAACTATGTTATGACACTTGAGACGGACGCATTAGCGGAGCGCGCTATCCACTTTATTGGGAGGTTACTTTTCTCCTGCTGTACTTATAGGGTGCTGACATCATCTGTGTTTAGAAAGGGGACTGTGCATCCTGTGGGGAGGCAGACACCAAGCACACTCCAGCTAAGCTGTCATTCCCTAGGGCACACAGCCTAGTGTTGACCCTACACCCATATGTTTAATTTTGAAATGCACATTATTTGTTGCTGACAGACTGTTTGCACATCTTTATTGCCATAGCATTCCCTGTTTGTATGAACAACTTGTGCATCTGTGGCAGATGTTTGCATCTGGGAGGGATCCACTATATCACGTATTTCTCTGTAGTCATTTAGCTGTGTGCACTGGGCAGACTGCTATAATGTGGTTGATTCCTGGAATACAACATAACAATACCAGCTATGTGTGTCCAACTGCTACACCAAGCTTTTGCCTGTGTGTGAGCATGCCCAGTTGAGCCTTCCCATGGCATGTTGTCATAATGTGTGAGCATGCCCAGTGTGAGCATTCCATATGTTGGACTCTGCAGCCCACCACATTTGTGAATGAGTGTGAACTTCAACAACTATCACGCGTTTATGGTTGTGTGTTGTGTGTCATGTTGTGTAGTTACGGTACAACTGCTTTGTGTGTGAACACAACAGGGTTATACTGTGCCTGCAGTGTTTGCATGGGATACTTTGCATACAGTTGTCAACATCCTTTCACACTGACCTAACACTGTAGTACTGTATAGTGTACTGGTAGTACTTTGACTGTGGTGGGCAGTATCCTAGGCTATACTGCTATCACTGCTTTACATTTTGATAGTGGGCACAACAGCCTGGTTACGGGCCAGTTGTGTACATCTGACCATGTTGCATTCTGTTCAGATATGAACTACTTAAACCAGGCTTGTCCAACATTGGTAGTGTATTCCACAACATAGGTGTACATTTGCAAACACTAGCGATGTGCCCTAGTCCATGTGTAATGCTATTTGGAGAGTATGTATGTCCTTCAACACACATTGTACGCGGAGTTTGCCATGACATATGTCATGGTTAGTATACTGTGCCTCTGTCTACCTGTGACATGACAGTGGTACCCAGGATAAATCTACCATCTCCCATCCACTCATCAGGGTTCCTATTGAGGATAATTGATATGTGACTCTATGGGTAGCCTGTGCTGGGGGTGGCTTCTGTGTTATGGAGCACACAGTACAGCTTGTCGTATGTACGTCAGTGCTGGGGTTCAGGTCTCTCATGTGCATAGCTCACTGCCATTCAGATTGTACAAGGTGCAGCATGTTCATTGATGCCAGCAACACAGGCAACACATGGCATCTGTGCAAACTCTTTGATACTCCTGATGAGGTACTGTTGGGGACTTTACAGTTGATGGAGGTGTCTGATGAGGTACATCCCACAGGGGCTATTGTAGTCAATTGTACCACTGATGAAGGATGACTGCAGAGCCACAATGACCTCCCCTTATCTAGATCTGACAGCCTTTGTGATTAGGTGGGTATATGGTATGTTCCTGTAAACACTACAGCACATGTTTGTCCAATGCAGGATATCTATCACCTTGTGTCCCCAGGTCTCTCATTACATGTTAACTACATAATGGGTTCACACCTATGTGGTAATTGGTGGGCACTTACTGTATATCCACGGGGGTTGACTATACATGTTTCTGCACTTAGCTTGCTGACATGGCTATGGCACCAGTTGTCTGTTTCTATGTGGCCCTTTTGTGGGATGCTTGTGTCAGCTGGTGGATCATATGTGGTGAGCAGTTTGTAGTCCTCTGCAGACATGTTCGGACACAGTCCTTCCATGTTTGCCTGTACCTATGGGACATATATACCAGACGAGGGGGATCCCAGGACAAAGCCTTGTGGGATGCCAGTTATATCTGGTTTGTAGTCTGACATGGCTGCAGCATGTCTGACCATGTCTGTTCTGTCCTTGGTCTGGTTTGCAACCCCTCTACTGACATGTGGGTTTATATTTCAGCTGGTGAGCCTATCTATAATGAACACATAGGGTATTGTATAGAAGCCTTTGCAAGGTCCAGAAACACTGTGTGGAGCACATTGCCCTCATCAATGACCTTAATGGCTGTTTCAATTGAGTCAAACATGGTTAGGGGCAGGATCTGCACTTGGGAAGGCCACACTGGGATGGGTGCGGTGTCAGTAGGTCCCCAATATCTTTATGTCTGTGGTACATGCTGATCCTTTCCATAGCTGTGCAAACCGAGCTTCTCAGGATTATGGGGTAGTAGTGTTCAGTATCCATTCAGGCAACACCTTTGTTGAGAAGGACCACTGTTGTTGTACACTGCTCTTTGGGTACATATTCTGTGGTAAGGCTGACATTGAGCAGTAGTGTGGTTTGGCATTCCATTCATCTTGGAGTCCATGTTGCACTAAGCCCAGGACAACATCTCATACCATTGCTGCTGTGTGTTTTGCTTTGTAGATGGTGGCTGTTACCTCAGCATCTGCAATGTCAGGGGGCCAGCACTCTTCTGGGATAGATATTCTGCATTCCGGGGGGGGGGGTTTGCACTGCACCTGTCAGGATGTATGTTGGCAATATGTGTGTGTGTTTGTGATATTTGTGTGATTCAGGGCATATCTGTGAATTCCCAACATGGTTCCTACCTTCAGTCGTGTAAGCCTTGGGATTATCCTTAGTGTCCTGTACAATTTGTATCTTCATAGGTTCATAGGGTCATACTAGGCTATCCACCCTGGGCATTTGTTAGCCTAGCCAGAGTGTGTGTGGCTTTTGACACCCCTTGCTATGTGCATATTATGGCCATTTATGTTTTGCTTGGCTGTGCCTCTGTCTGGACATGACACAGTGAAGACCCCCAGTGTAACTCTACAATCATCCATCCACTTGGCAAGATTCCTGTTGAAGAGTGTCAGTGAGGGGCTCTGCCTAACATGGAATGGGATTCTGGTCCAAGGTGTGGGGAGCCTCTGGATTATGTATCTGTCCCACCAGCACATCCTATTTCATTATTTGTTGAGGTTGACATCTCTCCCTCTCACAGCTCCGATGGACTTGTGTTTTCTGGGGTGGAGCATGTCCATTACTCCTGTGTTGGGCATGGCCTCCTACAACAGGCATGCAATGCCTCTGTGTAGGCAGTATGTGACTGGATTCAGCTGGGGTGTCTACAGCCAGGCAGCATATGACATATATTTGTGACCCTTTATCCTCTTGGTGAGGTACCTTCGAGGTCTTTCTAACTGCTGCAGGTGTCAGGTAAGGTACATCCCATATGAGGCATTGTACTGGATTATGGGTGTGATTGCAGAAAAGTATGGGGGCACAATGACCTCTGTTGCCGTAGATGTGACTCCTTTCCTGCTACGGTGTCAATTGTAGACAGTCTTCCTAGCCACATTGGCAATGTGGGTGTCACATAACAGGTTACTGTCCACTTGTGTCCCTAGGTCCCTGGTTACACTTTCTATACATACTGGTTTACCACCTATGTGGTAATTAGTGATACCTTGTTTGTTATTTTGTTGGACATTCATACTGCCCATTGTCTTCAGGACAGCTGGGTGGGGTTATTGTGTGTGAGAGTGTGGTCTGTAGCATGCTACAGACTGCACAGCAGTCTTGCCTACAGTTAGTTGCACATGTGTGAACTCCAATGCCTTGTGCATTGTCAGTTACCTGGATGTATGGGTGTCTGTGCTGACTATGGATACTCACCCTCCTTTTCTGTTTCGTTCCAGGTGTTGGGGCCATGACACATGATACGTGGTATAACCTGGTAGTGCTGGTGTGCTGTCAGTAGGCTTGCAGCAGGTTTCTGTCACTGCACAGACATAGATGTTCTCCATTCTGGGGATGGCCTCGGGAGCATGCATATTGGGGTGTACACATCTGGCATTGGTCAGCATTTCCCTTATGTTTCTTCCCACTTATGTTTTCTAGGGTGGTGGGTCAGTCTTTTCAGCCTTGCCTACAAAAGGCTCTATGGAGGTGGCAAAGGCCTTATCCAATATTCAGACGCCCAGGGGTAACAGGTGCAGGCCATCCCAAGGACAGCTGCGTGGCTTGTCAAGCATGACATCCCAAGCGGACAGACATTGCATCCCCTTGGAATAACACCAGTAAGTGTGCCACTTGCTATGACTGCTCATTCCATGTTTGTACTGTGGCATTACTCTTGGTAAGGGTAGGATGCTGCGGACGGTGAGTGTCATACTGGCCTGGACTACATAATCAGTTAGCTCATCTATGTCTCTTTTCATGTAGTCTAGGGTGGTACATCTCAGGTCATTCACACCAGTATGGACTATGACTGCATCATATGTCTACTTGCTTTGGAGTGACCTACATACTTCTGTTATGTGGCATATTGTGGCAGCCTACAGGCAGCTTACTGTACCCTTTCCCTTGTTCAGTCTGGTGTGCGGGACAGCAGTGTGTCTGACTATGGAGTCACCTATTACAACTTTATCAGGCATGTTGTTTCTCCTTCTGGCCTGTGACTGTTTGGCACACCGGATTTGTGTGCTATGTGTTGCATGTGCTATGTTTGGAGGCTGTTTGATTGGGTGTCTCCTTTAGAGGCCTCTGTTGGTGTGCTGTGTTTGTAATTTGTGCCTCTGGGAATGTTTGTCTGTGTTTATGTGTTTGGTTTGCAGTTGTGATAGGTCTTTGTGGGACTGTGTTTGTGGTGTGTGTGGTTACCTTCTCCTACTGACTTGTTTTGGGAGTACTGAGTTGGGGGAGCTCAGCCTCCAGTTTGGATGGATGGTTGCATCTCTCACATATGTTTGTATTTCTTGGGTGGTGTTGGGGGTTGTCTGTGTACTTGGGGCAGGTGTGACATTGCCTCAGCATTCACAGATTCCACTTGTTGTGGCTGGCCTTAGTGGATTGCATGTGTGGACAGATCTTATTGCCATACTACTGATCAGTGATTACTTCATTGTTCATGTTTGCTCTATCATGTAGTGGCTTCCTCATTCTCTTGCATGTTTTGGTTATGGCTGGTGTCCACCATGCCAGATTTAGGCACTGTGTCTTGTTTTAATTTAGGACTGCATACTCCAAGCATTCCTGGCAGTGTTCATGGCATGGCTGTATTACAGGTTCTGAGGTGTGGCCCATATTTTGCACCTGCACAGGACCTTTAATGGATTCCACATCAGTTTGGAGGAGTGCAGATATTGCTTAACACATGTTTTCCACTGTGGTTTCCCGGCCAGGGACTGTGGTCGGGATTTTTATATCCAGTGTGATTACTCTATGGTCTGGTTTTACCACTGAGCAATGCACTTCTCATCTTGACATCCAGTACCCATGTTGCTGATTATCACATCCATGCTTACCCCTTCTGTGGGAGTGGTACATTGTTCCTGGGCCTTTTGGTTTGTGGATTCTATGAACCTTTGTCCGACACTGTTGGAGCTGGTATAATGCTCCCAGTGTATGTCTGGGTATTTGCAGTCACCCAATATAATGTGGGTTTGAGGACTTGATATATTCATGTATTCCAGCATAGGCCGGATGCAGTTCCTGGTGTTGGGACAGTAGTCTGTAGCAGGCTATACACTGGGGGGCAGTTTTAGCCACTGTTACTTGAGCATGGCTAGTCCATGCTGCTTTTTGTTGCGGTACCAACATGGGGGTGTGGTTATCCTTGACAATTCTTGCTAGTCACCCTCCTTTTGTAGCTTGTTCCAAGTTCTGAGGCTGTACAGCACAGTATGAGGTGTAACCTGGTAGTGTCAGGGTGCTGTTGTGAGCCTTGCCTCAGTTTTCTGTTACAGCACAGTTATCAACATTCTCCATACTGGGTGAGTTTAGACTGCATGCATCTTGCTGATTCAACTTATCCCTTATCTTATTCTTATCCCTTCTGGTACCTATGGAGATAGGTTTGTGTTTTGAGCCTTACCTATTCAGGGCGCACTGTGGGTGACAACAGCCTTTGCCAGTATCCATACGGCCTGCACTGATAGGTGCACGCCAGTCCTGGCAGGTGGTGCATCATGTCATGCTCAGCATGTCATCCCAGACTGGCACACATTGGGTGCCCTTCGAATAACTGCGATACTTCAGTCAACTGTTGCACTTGATCATCTCGTTGTCATGTTGTGGCATGATGCTTGGTGAGGGTAGGAGGTTAGTCAGGGTCCTCAGGTGTGCATATAGTACTTGGTGTTACATTACTTAACACATAGCATTCATGCCTCAGGTGGTGCAGCAGGGCTGCCTCTGTCGGATGTGCATATTACACTTCCCTGTACATGTTTGAGAGCAGGTTGTGTCACGTTAGGCATCCCTGTTACTATATGAGTGAGTCAGAGAGGGGTATCATTCCCAAGGTTCCTACTGAGCCAGTGTATGTGCTATGCGTTGCCTCTTTGCCAAGGCCAGGGCATACTGGGCACGCCTCCTTCTGCCTACTGGAGCAGGCTCAGGTTGTTCCTCCTCTGAGTCACGCTCTGCCTGTGATGGCCTTGGCAATGGTGGGGGGCTGTTTGGCCCTGCCCTATGCTGGTCCTGTTGCAGCTGTTTTCGCAAGATCATATTATGTAGCATGGCACATACCATGACAATTTGGGTACATGTAGTTGGTGTGTACTGCAAGGCTCCACCAGATGTGTCCAGACACCGGAACCGTGACTTGAGCAGCCCAAACACATGCTCTATCACATTACGTGTTTGTGCGTGTGCCTCATTATGGCGTTCCTGTTCAGGTGTGTGTGCATTTCTGATGGGTGTCATCAGCCACGGCTCCAGTGCATAACCTGCATCCCCCACTAGGTGTCCATGTGGGATGTCCCCATTGGCAAATGTCTGGTACAGCTGCGTCAAATGCCAGATGTGGGAATCGTGATAACTCCCAGGGCAGCCAGCACACACATTCATTATTATTCCCTGGGCATCACACACGACCTGGCAGTTGATGGAGGGGAAGCCCTTGCGGTTTATGTAGGCCCTACCCTGCTCTCCTGCTGGTGCTTTGATGCGTATGTGCGTACAGTCTATAGCACCCAGTACCTCAGGGTATTCCGCTATTTGCTGGAAGAGACGCATATTGCTGGCCAATACCTCACGGGCATTGGGAAAATATACATGATCACCGACATGTGCTGACATGGCATCCAGGAACTGGTGTAGTACCCTGGAGGCTGATGCCTGTGATATCCCCATCATATCGCCAGTTGGTCTCTGGAAGGTACCTGTTGCTAGTATTCTTAAGCCAACACATACCTTGGTTTCCACTGGGATGGGTTCCCCTCTGTTGGTTCTGTGTGTGAGGCGTGGCCTGCACAGCTCAACAATCTGCTGCAGGAGCTCTCTGTCCACTCTATAGCGCTCTACTATCAACAGCTCATGTAACCCGTGGTAGGTGACCCTGGGCCTGTACACTCTTCTCCGTCTCCTCACTGTGGGTTGTCTGGCACCTTCTGCATTGTCACCACCCTCAGCAAGTCGCCTATGTCTCATTATGACAGCTATGGCAGCCCCTAGCATTTCTGCTCTGAGTTCAGCTTTTTCAGTTTTCACTTCTATTAGCTTACTCCTGTCTTGCAGTGTCTCTTAATGAAAGCATCCTGCACTACTGTTTGCAGAGTTTTAAGTGCTGGGCTGGGCTACTATTCTGCCTGTGTAATTGCCTGCTTCTAATTATTTTCACCTGCTAGCTTCAGCAGTTATCCCTGCTAGCTTCCTATTAATTCTGTTGCTTCCTTTTTCCTCTCTGTTTCCTCAGGGGGGAGCAAGTTGCATACTATCTGACACATGCTCACAGTGGCTTACACGCGTGCACACGTGCTTACACGGTTAAGGATCTCCTTATTCAGGTTTAAACGCGCGTACACCCACGCAAACACTGTTACATGTCTGCCAACAGCCTCCTACATCCTCAGACTGCCTTACACGCACGCACACCCGCGCAAACAGTGTTAAACATCTCCCAACACGCTCCCACATGCTCACACTGCCTTACACGCGCGCACACTGCCTTACTCGCGCTTCATTGCGCACACACATGCGCATGCACGGCCAGCAAGAAACTTTAGTATAGGTAACAGTGTACACCTTCCATTTCTTGTCTTTCCATGACTTATCTAGTGGCACACCTCTTTCCATGATCTGTGCCTGTCATCTGTCATGTTACACTGACCTCCAATGAACTGCGTTTCTGTCTACCATTCGCCCCAGTGATGTCACCTATCTCCTACTCTATTCCTCCCCCTTTTGTATCTCTTACACTACTCTGACTGTGCTCATTTGCTATGTGACTGTGGGATTCAGTATCCTAACCCTCATTTACATGGGATTGCCTACTAATGCTTAGTTACATGTCTTAGACTCAGCTTCCCCCCTTAGCAACCACTACACGGTGGCCATGTTGGTTTTGGTCTGCTGGTCCCTGCATTGTCATTCCATGTATTGCATGAAACCCACATTTGTGGGTTTATAACTTTCTTGTTTATGTTTTTATACAGCGCAGCCCGTTTGCACGGGGCTGCGCTGGGTTTAACATCGGCGATCGCCGAAAAAAAAAAATTATATTTTTAATATTTTTGCATTGGGTTGTCTTGCCAATGGCCACATATTTGGCCATTGGCATGCTGCCTGAATCATATGCAACCTTTTTTTGGAGCTGACATCGCTCCGTTGTGGATTTTGCAGAAATGTACTCAGTTGTCAACTGAGTACATTTCTGCAGCTAAAACGTCTCCTACACGGACTGGTTTCTGCTTCGTGGATCGCTAATATACCTCATTTGCATACCTTTCAGATGCAAGTGAGGTATTTAGCATGTCCATGCCCAGTCCGTGTAAGAGACATTTTAGCTGGTCTCTTACACGGAGTTTAGGGCTGTTCCTGGATCGCGAGGCTTGCATGGAGTGTTGCACGTCTCTTACACTCCGTGCAAGCCTTCGTGAATCCTGCCCAATGTTATTGTTTGCTCACCTGAACTGAGCATTGGTGCACATTAGTAAGCAATTCTAACATAAATGAAAGTAAGTTAGGGTGGTTCTGTTTCCTCTAGATACTACTGTGTTTCAGTGTATAAATTATGTAAAGAGTACATTCCAGTACAAATGGAGAAAGCTTCTAATTTAGTAAGGAATGTTTTAAATTTTTCTTTTTAATCTCCAAGTGTTTTCCATTCTAACGGATGTCAGGGTTTGAATCCTTTTGCTATTTTCCATATTATTCTTGGTATCATTCTGCAAATGTTATCTATTTTCTTGATATGTCTTGGTTATGACCTCATACAGGCAGCCTGACTTGTAACCCTGAGTAATACAATGCTATGGTGAATACAGCTATGAAATGCCTGGGTTACAAGCCTTTGACTTTTATCTTTCTCTGTCACATACCTCCATCATATGCAATCCCTGTTTCATCAACTCTCTTGATTTCCATTTTGAACATTCCTTTCAGCTGTGAGCTGTCACATGCAGTATAAAAGCATTGTTTTCTCATGATACTACATTGCTTTGGAGCATATCACTTAGATAAGTATGACTTGTGACATGTGACTGAGCTTACTCTTGAGGAGTAACAGAAAATAGTAATGATATATTGACATTATTAAATTATCTGTAACAGCTTACATGGCTCTTTGTACTCCTGATGTGATGTTGAACTTGACATTATGGTATACAGAGGCTTCTACCCATTGGTTATGCAGTTTGTTTAACTTTGCTCATATTACAACTTTCTATACTATTGCAACATTCCCTTCAGATATGTACTTTCTGACAATTGTTATGTAATTTCTTCTGTAACATCAACAGCTAGTACAGAAGTCAAGAGAATGTCAGATAGTCAGGAAAGGATTCATATCCAAAAAGGTGCACATTGTATAAGTGTAAAAAGCAATGCGTATCACGCTATCATTGCTTAAAGAATACATATTATGTAAGGAATACTACTTGGATTTAAGCAGTGAAGTGTTTTGATTCCCAGAGTAACACTATACATTTATCTTGACATACTATTGCTATGATCCTTTTAAAAGAGTGCTTTCTGACAACTGTTAGCTTTCTTGGCATCATTAGTTAGTACAACAGTCAAGAGAATATGACTTACACTTGGGTACAAATCCAATAAGGTGTATGTCATAGCAGTGTGAAAAGCAAAGCTTCTTATACAATAATTATTTATTGAACATATGTGATGCAAAGTATACTATTTTGATGAAACACTTTGTCAGTGGGAGCATTTTGTTCCACTGATCAGCACTGCTCATATTTTCCCCACACTGTTAACTCCCTTCAAAACTATACTTTTTGACAACTGGTTTATAATTTTGGTTGTAGTTTCAGTAGTTAGTATATATCTCAAGAGAATGTGACTTAGGCAGGCTGGTGGTTCAAGCCTAATAAAGTATACCTATATTGCAGCAGTGTGAAAAGAAATGTGTCTCCTGCAATAAAAACTTAGTGAACAAATATGAGGTTAGGTATAGTACTGATATGAGAGGAGGAAGGTTTGATCCCATGAGTAGTAATGCTCATTTTCCTTCTCACACACTGTTGGTAACATTGTTTTAAATGTGTGCTCTCTCATAACTGCTGCATAATTTCTTCTGTAGGATTGCTAGCTAGTGCACAAGTCAACAGAATATAAATTTCAAAAAAGATAAAAAATTACCCAGTGAGTAAACTGACTGCCAAAGACATAAAATATAAGTATAGCAACAACCAAATGAATGGCAACCATAAAAACTTTACTAAACAGATGCAAGTAGGTAAGCGATTTCACCACTATAAGTGGCTTCTTCAGACCATATAACTCACAAAAGCAAAAACAAGCATTTTGCTGTTTTAGGAGCTCAGTTTCTGAATTAGATGATGTAGCATGCTTTGTCTGCTCTTGTGAGCTGGTAATGAAGGAAGACACATATCTAGTACTGAATAAATTTAGTAATGTGATTGCTATGTTTTTATTGGCATATTTAAAAGTGAGTAGCTAATGTCATCTATTTAAATGCTTGTTTTTGCTTTTGTGAGTTATATGGTCTGAAGAAACCATTTGTAGTGGTGAAAGAGCTTACCTACTCACATCTGTTTATTAAAGAATATAAATTACACAGACAGGAGTTCAAACCTAGCAAGGTGTACTTTGTAGCAGTCTGGCAATCAGTTCATGACCTGGAGTTTGTAAGTACAATGCAGATAAGTAGTAAAAGTAAGCATAGTGTGTGTGTGCGTGTGTGTGTGAGTTTGTGTGTGTGTGTGTGTGCGTGTGTGTGTGTGTGTGTGTGTGTGTGTGTGTGTGTGTGTGTGTGTGTGTGTGTGCGTGCGTGTGTGTGTGTTACAGCTTATCATTGGTATTTTAATTGTCAATACAACGGAGAGTGGGTTTTGATCCCCTTATTGCTCTATGCTGTTTACAAATACTCATTTTTCATTATTACACATTCAACAAGCAATAGTGAACTATGACAAAGTCTTTATCTTTCCTATGACATGTTCACAAAGTGGTTTTACAATGGGAAACTGTATCTATTGTGATTTGAGAAGCAGTTGCTGTCGAGCAGGTTTGCTATTCTTAATTAGACACAGAGAAATGGTGGGTCTCATTGTATGGCAAAACCTGAGGAAAATCCTTCAAATACACTAAGACCTCAGTTTCTGTTGTACATGTCAGGTGTGCAGCAATGGATAACACCAGGCAATACTAACATAAGGTAAAACTAATAGTTAAATTGTCACACCTTCCAGGTGACTTTATAATCATAAGGTGAAGTACATATAGTCAATACATTAAATGGAATATTGTGCGCCCCTCATTATTACATATTTTGTACATTGGTCATTCTATAGTTGTCCACACTGTTTTAACATTCTCTTGAAATATATGTTTTCTTACAACCTTATCACAATCTCCCTGAGGCATTACTTGCTAATATGCTGATGTATACAGTACTGGTTAGGCAGCAAAGGTTCCATTACAATGAAGTCTACATTTTAACAGTCTGGTAAACAAGCTGTATGTTGCATTAAGTGCTTACAATATCTATACATATTGAGGGTAGGCATAGTATATGTATGTATTAGTATGTGATTGCTATATAAATTAACAATATGGTAGGAGGTGTTCTTATGTGTATTCCATTCTTTATGGAAGAAAAAGAGTAATATATAAAGAACAGTTTAGAAAACAGCCTCA
This sequence comes from Protopterus annectens, assembly GCF_019279795.1. Taxonomy (NCBI): domain Eukaryota; kingdom Metazoa; phylum Chordata; order Ceratodontiformes; family Protopteridae; genus Protopterus; species Protopterus annectens. The sequence goes on from NC_056726.1 coordinate 1,432,120,568, forward strand.
ACCACATTAAAAACAATCAGAGCAAGAACTGTGCCAACACACATATTGGTAAAAAACCCTTAATGCACAAAATAAAAATAAAAATAATAAAAAAGACATAAAACTGCAATAACCTCTATAACAGCAATGGTAAACGAACAGCCTATGTGTGCTACTGCAAAATGCAGCACAGATACATGAATCCATTCCATACCTCCTTCACATATAACTACCCCGAAGCTAATAGGGATGTGCAGCACTGCTAAAGTAGCATGTATCCCATCCCATGATTTCAGTCAGTCCAATACCGATACTATTCCATGACTAACTCTCACTGCCCCAGTTGTACAAAAAGAGTCTCTCGTTCTTTCAGAAAATTAAGCTGCGAGCTCTCTGACTTAAAACAGTACATTATCAATCTCATATGCTTCTTAAATTACGGATCCCCCCACTCAACTTCCCCCATTCTTTTCCATAGTCTATTTTAACTACATTTACCAGAAGACAGAATACCTTTAGGATCTCAGTCCCAACTACCCCTGCCCTTGGAATTAACAAACAGCCAAAAGACTCAATCTAGGTTTAGCCAAATGTTGTAAACCTTCTCAAGTCAGATGATCTCACAAAAGAATGGGCAAAACCAAAATACATGAGTATTATCTGTGCCCCTGTGGATACATCTCCAGCATCAACCTGATGCCTGGATTTCCATCTTGTACTGCATAGCTGGGTTACATCAGCTATATAAAAATCTCAACTGTGCATTGCTGTATTTACATCACTGACTAAGATATTGTGGAACCCTCCATACTCTTTGCCAGACTTCCTGTTCCTATACCGCTCCTTCCAGAATTCTACACCTAGACTGCCTTAGTTGATGAACAGCTATTGCTTTGCATTCCAACATATTTTTGTAAATGAGTCTCACTCATCCTTTCCTTAAACTGATCCATTTTCTTCCTTTTTGTATGATGGATAGTAATGGTCATTGCTTACTCTTCCACGCTATCACTTTTCATTGCAATATATATTATCAGCACCCTTCAGTTTAACTTCTACCATGGCTTTCAGAGATAATGCAGTGATACTGAGAGTATTAGGCAAGCATGGGTTCAAGTCCATGATGGTCTGTCATGCAGCATACTGACCACAATTGTTATCATGTGTAATAATGTTTTGTACAAGTATAGATTAAATTAAAGATGATACATGAAGGCGACAGCTTCCATTTATCACTCTATTCATGTAGTGATGTGTTGAGTTGTTGATGGGCATTAATCCCCTCCCCGTTGGTGTGCTTCACTTGCTAATCTCCTGGTCTTGATAAAAGGCTGTGGTTTGATATCAGGTAAGTTTATTTTTCTTGTCCTGTGATCATGTGCTCGATTACCATGAAATGTGTTTTCCAATCACATTTTGTATGACTGTTTCTGCAGCATGTTTTGCTAATACATAGTTCTGGAAAATGTACATTTGAAATGGGGAAGCAATTCAAACACTGGTAGATACATTTTGGTGTCCTGCTATCATGTGTTACTTCCCTCTGAACTGTGTTTCATTCAGTAGCAATTACAAGGGTGTTTGTGTGTGTGTGTGTGTGTGTGTGTGTGTGTGTGTGTGTGTGTGTGTGTGTGTGTGTGTGTGTATGTGCACATGGGTGTGCATGTATATGTGTGTGTGTGTGTCTGTGCATGTCCTTGTGTAAATATGTGTGTAACATGACTCATACATATTGTAATGGTTTGCACTGTACGGCTGACAGCAATTAGATGAAATATGTTCCAGTATGTATTATTTATACGTTGTGTATGTGTGTGTGTGTGTGTGTGTGTGTGTGTGTGTGTGTGCGTGTGCGCGCGCGCGCGAGAGTTGTGTATATGTGTGTGTGTGTGTGTGTGTGTATGTGTGTGTGTGTGTGTGTGTGTGTGTGTCTGTGTGTGTGTGTGTCTGCATGTGTGTGTGTCTGCATGTGTGTCTGTGTCATTATCTAACAGGAAAATGTTGCAATGGTTTGCACTGTATATGCCTGACAACAATGACCAAAAATATATTAAATTCTGTATAAAAGCTCTTCCTCATATACAAAGACATTTTTATGTTCAACTTACATTCTGTCAGCTGGACCATATTATATACATGCTAACTACATGAAGTTTATTGTTATTTAACTCAGCATTTGTAAATATATTAAATGCATAAGTTCCAATCAAAATAATCTGAAAGTGAATTCAGCACCATAAAGTCAATGAAGAGAAGCATGAAAAATATGGAAACAAAATAAAACTGTTTATCCTTCAGAAGTGTAAATACATAAGAAACAATGCTAAAAATAAGAATAAATGTGGTAAGAAAACATATTACACAAAACTCCAGTCTACTAATCAAAATTACATCAGATTCAGCTGGGCTTCAATTAACCAACTACAAAATTCTTGCCATGTTGCCCAACCAACCCACTACATAAGCAGGTAAATGGATTGTATTGTCAGCCAATATAGCTCACATCTCATTCTGTTTTTCGACTCCTTTTTGCACCACACAACCTACTCAGCAATGTCTACATCTCCAGAACCTCAACAGCACATACAACACTCTCCATCTAACCCTTCTACCATCAAAAGCTTCTTAATACACAGTCAAAAATCCACCCCAGGGGCCATTTACTTACTCTGAAAAATAGGTCAACTGCCCAACTATCCTAACCAGATATGCTGTCTTCTGAAATTGGCCATGCCTAGTAGGAGTACCTTAGTCAATAAACATGAGTGAATAAAACAAATGACAATGAGAATGATGCTTACATTGCTGTTTTTCACTGCACCAGGGCTTTCTATTCATAAAATGTGTCATTATTCTCATGCCATATGATGTTATACAAAGTGGCATTAAATATGATCCATTACTACTACACCTAGGTGTTGTTACACCATTTTGTCAACAGTGACATTTTTACTGAAGTATCTATGTTAAGTTTTTAGAATTGTCACCATATTTGGCTATCCATAGACCATTTCACACTTTTATCACTACAGAGAATGCTTCTAAAAATAACTGGCCTCATGGCAGAGACTTTCAGGACAACAACAGCAACCCCCTGCAGGGCAGACAGGTTAAACAATTCCTTTTGCCATTTTTGTTGAAATCCATTATTATTCCTTCCATAAATTCACACAGGATGCTACTCAGGCTGATGTGCCAAATGTGGTTCTGAACTTAAACCTATTTTTGTGAGATGATGCCTGCTACAGCCCATCAACATGGGGAAGGGATGTGTTGACATGCTAGCATTATGCTTTAACAGGACTGATAGATGTTTCACTAGATTTTTCACAACTTTGTGTAGGATACAAACAGATGTTGTTACCTAGTCTCAAGGAACTTGAGTTTTTAGCTTTTCTCGATACTGCAGTTATCATTATATATAATGAATGTCTCCCCTAGTCTCTATAACACTTTGACATATATATTTGCATATTATATATTCTGTACAAATATTTTCTGCAGCTACATTTGCTATGTTCTGTGGTTGGGTGACCACTTCATTTGCACTGATTGCATTCTGTTTTAAACATTTTTATTTTGATTTTTTCCAGTTTAATTAAAAAATGCCTTGTTCTTTCTTTTAACTTTTGTGATCAAGCTGATTTGCTTTATAGTTTGAGCTGGAATATTTGGTAAGAAAAAGGTACTTTCTACATCTTAAATCTAGACTAGTTTCTATGGCTACAATGAACTTTCAAAGTGAAGTAGCCATTTTTCTATTGCACAGTATATCGTTGCATAACATATTAATTATGTGACTTCACAAAAAATTGTGGCCTACTTTTATTTCTTCACGAATGAAGAATTTAACAATCTAATCAAAGTCATTAACAGCATTTTGAATAGATTTATTTGCAATATCAAGAATACTATCCCACTCTGTTTCCATAGGTATGTAATTTCTTTCATCATAATTTCCACTGGGATAAAGACTAGGAGAGATGATTTATTTTTCACTGAGTCGAACTATACTCAAGACTCTGCACATTTAAACATAATGGTCCATGGCATGTGTTAATTTAACAAGGTATAACTGTTGGTGTTGAGCAGAAAGATCCTAGTATTGAGGTTTGTTAGTAAGATAGTCAAGGTATTACTCCCCTTCTCAACCGGACATTGTATTATTTTTTCCAAACTGATTTGATTACTATAGCACATTAATATTTGGGCACAGTTATCTGATGAAACAAGTTTAGAAAGTCAGTGCTTGGACAGTTAAGTCCTATTAGAATTATATGTTCTTTCATTTTTATATTATGAAATCTAGTCAAGAAATCCTCATGCTTCATACCTTATGTATAGTGTGTATGACAGCTTCTTGTAATATTATATTCAATAATATTAGCATTAATTATAGTATAAACAATTTCCAGACCTTAGTTATGTTCTTGGCTTCTGTTTTTTTTTATGTTTATTTGCAAATATTGCCTATGTATCCAGCCACTAGCCTTAAGGTCTCTCCTCCAAAGTTCCTTGATAGTAACACCATAACATACACCAAAAATCACGAAATATCAGTTTTTATTTTATTTATTTTAACAGAGCATCATCATCGTCATCATCAACAGCATGTATTATAACAATAAACTTCAATATGCTTACAGTAATAAGCACTCTAAGCACACTATAGATTATAAAAAAGATGAACATATCTTTGTAAAGACAGATGTTCTTAGCAGAAAACTAAATCCAGATCACAATAAACTATAATTGACATATATATATATATATATATATATATATATATATATATATATATATATTGACATAATTATTCACAAATGTCAAACCTTGATAGTTTTGTTTACTAGTACAATATATAAAGACAGTAAGCACACGTGTTGTTTACTTTTCTTAATAACATTGCATGAAGAATTGACCAACAAGCCATAATGAGGAGAGGCCAGGCTATTTACTATTTTCCATAGCCATATGATATGCTGTTTTGAGTCAAACTTCTAGTCTTTATCCAGTAGTTAGCAATACAAGTTCAAACAACTACTGAACACCGCAGTAATCATATTTTAAAACTGATGCTTTACTGTCCATCATCTGGAGTTTGACAGCAATATAGAAATTGCTTTTATAAGGAGTTACATTTTCAGACAGTTAGTCAGCATGTTGGTGAGATGTTCTTATAGGCCAAAATGTATGTAATAAATCTGAAGTTACCTTTTCAAATTGTGCACAGGAGGAAATCTTCAAGAATCCAGAAATCACAATGTCTGCTGGTGTCTTGATAATCCCTGTGTAAATGAAAAATAGCTTTCTCAAATACCTAGGGTTGACTTCCTAACCTTCTGATAAGTACAAAGAGCAGGTTACAAGGAAAGCATTTCACTTGAATACTTAAATCTTCTACTGTCTGTATAACTCTGGAGTTTGATTCTCGAGTAAGATGAATAGCTCCTCACTTCTCCCACATTGTATTTAAATCCTTGTGCATTGCAATAGGTACTTCAACATCCCAGCTGGAGATCTCTCAGGTGTTTGTTGACTGCTATTTAGACATTCCTTCTTGCAGGTCTTGTCTTCCCATGGTCAGGATCCTTTCACTGCAAAACTTGTTTTTTTTTCTATATCCTTCACTTACAGTTTGTCACGTGATGTATTTGGATAAAGATCTTTGAAATTATAGTAATGAGTATATACATAAATCCCTTTGAAAGATATTATGTGATGATCTTCAATGACTTTTGAAAGTTTGGTGGCTTCACCTTACAGATCTGATGTCTCCACAGAAAAGAATATCCAACTCATAAACACTGCATCTCAAGTGGTGGTTGCATACACTATAACTGATGATGCAAAATCTTTTCCAAACTCCTACTCCTGCAGTGGCTGTGACTTAATTTGCCTCCTGTCTAAGGTGGGGGTGCAACATTGTCAAGGACAGAATGTCCAAGGTTCTTAATCGCATTTGTATACAAATTTGCACATTAAAATATTTTGAAGATGAGAGAAGTCCTCCTCACTCACATTTAAGCCTTTCAAGACTCCGTTTTGCAGTGCAATAGCCATCCAATCCAACAATTTGTCTATAATTTGTTATTTTAGTGGAAAAATGGGACCTTACACCTTTCCACTAAGTTGAGATACAACTCTGGGAATGTGCTATGTTAACAGCCCCAATTCTGATTGCTAACCACTTTTTAGGAAGCTAATTCTTTAGTAGATAATCTCAGTTTTAGCTTAACAATGCACTGTGAGTTGTCCCTCACTCCATCAATAGTGCAGAAAATGTGCCATTTCTGGAGGAAGCCTTGCTTTGACCTTTTTGCTTCTCTGAGAAGTGCTTTGCAAAAGATGTTCCATCACCAAGAAAAGCTTTTCTATGGCAAGTTTGCATGCCTGAGCAACACTGAGTGCAATGGCTTCTTTTCCTGATTTTTCCATTTGGTGAATATCATATGGATGCTGTCATCCAGAAATGACCTCTAAGTCTCTTCTGAGATCATCCATTCCTCTCATTCTGAAGTTTATTCAAAACGCCAATCAGAACAAATCCAAACTCATTGTTATGGTACCATTTTAGTCTTATCCATCAAGTTTGATGTTTATGTTTTTGGGGTGTAGTTGGCATTAGGGTTAAGGTCTCTACCTTACAAAAACAGTACAGGGTTTGATTCTGCCCTCTGGTTACCATCTAGGCTTGTAATAGTATGCAGACTGATAACCTAGTATTTACCTATGAAACTATGAATATTAAATTACTACTGCAGCAGCCAAAGGTGTTTGTTTCACATCTAGCATAAACCAGCCAGCTTTTCAAAACTTAAGGGCACTTTTCCCCTTCAATATCTGGAGCTAGAGCACAGCTCATATATAAAGACAGTTACAGCATCAAATTCTTTACAACTTTCTTTCCACCAAAGTGCCCTCCTAAATTAAGCTTCATGGAACTATGGATTGACTAGCAATCCTTCAAGGCTCAGCAGATAAGTCACATCTTGGAGAAAACATTCCACATGATTATTTTTTTGGAGGAAAGCTTGTGCCTCTTATTGTGAATTAATGGTTTTGTTGGATAGGAAAATGTTCCACCAGGACTATCACAAATGCCAAGGGAATATTTACAGTGTAAATGATTGTGTTAACAAACTGTGTAAGCATCTATTGTGACAGTGTTACCTACACATTTGTGTAGGAAGTAAGTGCTGGGGGTGGGGAATTGTGACTTTTGAGACTATTAATGGTTTTCATACCTCAAAACTCCCTTTTTTATAGAAATAAGTTTACTAACTCTATCCCCATTTTACTGCTTCTTTCTCACCTGAACCTATGGAGCAGTTGCTAGTCTCCTCAGTTCTTCCTTTTACCTGCCTACAAGAAGATGAAATGTGTCAGGGAGCCTTTAGGTGTCAGTCTGACTTCAACTGTGTCTCAGCTATTGATAGCTGACTCTGCTGTGTCTGGATTTGATAACTCAAAGCACTCATAATTTTACCATTGTACGTCTGGTGAAGCACTTACTGAGACAAAGGACTGGCGGAAAGACATTTGATCTGAGGCTGCAGAGTTCTCCTCTGAGGGCAAAGGAGAACCACTCTTGCCAGTTTCTAGGGAAGGAATGGGTGAAGGTTTATCACATAGCCAGGATAGCCAGGAAAGGGAGCATGAACCTGGGAAAGTTTGACTGTTTCATGTTATTCTTTTTTTCCAGGGAGCTTCCCATGAAATGGAAACAAAAACAGCAAGAAAAATGACTTGTGTTTCTTTTTCAGTGGATAGAGAATATTTGCTGGGATTTGCTGCAAAGTAACTTTCTGCTTTTATTTTACCTACTGGCTTTTCAGGAAAGAAAAGAAAAGAAAAAGTGTGTTCTCTCTTTCTTACTCTGATTTTCAGTCAGCCAGTCAGCCAGGCAATCAGGCAGTACATTGGTATTGGGTTCCCCTATCCTTTGTGTCTTCCCTAGCTCCCAGTGAGAAATTAAGTTAAAGTTTCTGAAATTCTAACCTACCTGGGTCATTGGCCTGTAGCCAGGGTCATAGTACTAGAGCTTCAATATTGTTCAAAGGCAGACCATAAACAGATCCCATGTACTGCGGCCCATTAGTCTGACTAAACTTGTATACAAAACCATGGAAATAATTATCATAGAAATGATTTAAAATGACATAGGAAATCTTCAGACACTGGACCCAGTCCAGTTTTGGTTTTGTCAAAAACAGATCATGTCTACCAAACCTGGGGAAGATAATTCCTTCTCGTCTTAAACATCCTAATTCAGAGAAAAGTGTTGCTTCAGATTTCCCTCCAGAAGACCTTTCTTTTTCTGATACTTTATCTTAGATGAGAAAAACTTTTCAGTGGTGTCACAATGAAAATCCGATTGCCCAACAAACGTATTATGTTTTACTATACCAACCACTGGATTATTACTCAAGACACTGAGACGTGAGAAAGCCCTGAAGTTTGAGAGTTAAGCCTTCCATCAAAAAGGAAGAAAACAAAGCTTATATTGACATTCTGCATATTTTTTTTTATGTTGTACTTATATTGACCTATCCAGTGATTCTTTTTTATACTGTTCTGCTTTGCTCCATATTTTAGTCAAAATGTTATCTGTTTGCATTGTTAATTTGTTCTGGGACCTTAGTCTTGTAGCTTATTTTCAGTCGTGGGAAGATTGTGCATTACTGCAAGATCTTAACATTGTTTATGCATCATTCGGAACTTCTATTTTCATAAGTAGAATTACTTAGAAAAGCTAACTGTTTATATTTTTATCCTTGTCTGGAGTTTTAGTCTTGTAGTTTTTTTCGTAGTTGTGGCATAACTGTGAACTACTGACAGTCATTTATTAATGCATTTTTTCCAAAGTAGAATTACTTGGAAAAACTATCTGTTTACATTTTAACCCTCTCTGGGCACAAAGTCGTGCACTTTCATCTGCAGTTGTGGCAGAACTATAAACTACTGCCAGATTTGAGCCTCAGCTAGTTATTTATAACTACACATTTTCATTAAACAGTATTGCTAATAATTTACTGCATAGGCTGATGCCTCATTCTATGGTGGGATTGTAGTAGTGGCAGTATTGTAAACTCTGCTCCAGAATTGGTAGTTCAGTGGATTTACAGCTGTTTATATTCCAGTTTTCCTTCTGCGAGTTTATATGCTTATTCTGTTTATCATTTATCTGCTAAACGTTGCATTCCACTTTCTGCTCCCTTTGCTACTGGGTTTCCTCTGTTCTTGGTATTGGCCCCAACCCTCACTAAGACATTAAGCTAAAAGTTTCCAAAATTCTAACCTACCCGGAGTCACTGAGCAGTTGAAAGAGTCATAGGACTAGAGTTCTTATATTGGCTTTAATTGATTGGATCCCTGCTAATCTGCTTCTTGCAGCTTGAATTTTTCCCAACCACCCCAGCATTTTCCTGTTGTGGTTTTAATAGTCTGTGTCTCTGTCTTCTACCACTTATGGTAATCTGATTTCCAAAGTCCCTCTCTCCCTCCCCTCTGTCATTGCTATTATCTGTTGTGTAAGCTATTTAAGTACTTTTTCTACCAATTGTTTTCCATATATCCATAATACTGAGTGATCACCTAGAAAACCAGTAATGCTCTTGAGTGAACCTCCCTTACAACAAATTTTCTCTGACAAATTTTCCCAGAGTTGCTTGATGCCCTCACTACACTCCGAGAGGGTTCTGTACTAATCCTCTTCATCCTTGGCAGATAAGAAATTTGTTTTATTGCTTTGCACTTCAGTTAACTGTTTCAGAGTCTTCTTCTTTTGGCTTTTCCCAGTGAGGGGTCGCCACAGAGGATCACCTGAATGCTCATGATTGGCAGTGGAGTTTTACAGTGTTGAGTTGCCAGCCTGGTGCCCAACCTTCCACAGAAGGCACACACATGCACACACTCACACCTAGGGCCAATTTAGTGTGTCCAATCCACCTATAGCATGTCTTTGGGATGTGGGAGGAAACCGGAGCACCCAGAGGAAACCCACACGACCACAGGGAGGACATGCAGACTCCGCACAGAAGGCACCCTAGCCGAGGATCAAACCAGAGAACATCTTGCTGTGAGGCGGCAACATTAACTGTTTCAGAGTACTACTGCTTTATTTTTCTTTTATTTGTTGAATTTGCATTTAAAATCATTTTAAGGCGCCCCAAAACTTGAAATCACTTTAATGAGGTACTTTAAGTTGTTTTGTCGTAATATTATACTCTCAATCTTTTTTTTTTCTTTGGCATTTTTACATTAAGCGGACTGGGATAGTCAATCTAGTGTCAGTTTGTGATGGTTTGGTCTATCTAAGTAGGGAAAACACATAAAAAAGCTGTACGGGGACAGTACATGGAGCCTGGATGGCTAAATGAAATCAACACAATTTTAGGGGTCTGCAGTAAATTCAAAATTACACAGGAAAAACTAATGAAAACGCAGTCATGAAACAACTTCTAAATACTCAGATTATGTTATTACCAAATTTAATGAAATTATTCCAAAATTTCCACGTCAACATACATCAGAGACTTACCAGCTTACAAAAAAACATGAGCTCTTCAAACATCCCCTTATAAAATCTTCACTTAAAAAGGACATACAAATGATTTTTCTTTACTTCAGGAGTTTGCTTGGAAAAATAAATGAACTTCAGGAAAATCTATAAAATTTGAGAGAGCTTAAAACAAATTGATATTCTCAAAGAAATATTTGAACACATCAGATTAAAATTAAAAGAAGATGAAATGCAAACTGAATACCTGCTGAAGCAAAATACATGCCTGATAAATAAATTTGACCTTGAAAACAGAGAAAGGAGAGGCAATGTAAGAATATTTAGATTAAATGAAAAATCAGAAGGAGAAATCATAACATCTTTTATAACCACTTGGATGCCTGAACTATTAAATCTCTGAGAAGGATTGTTGTATGGTAATAAAAAAGCTCATAGTGCTGTTGGAAAGCATATAATGTCTGCTACTTCTCCTCAGAGATCTATAATTGTACAATTCCTGTCTTTTACAGATGAAGAACATGTTCTTAAAACTATGCAGGAAAAAAACACCTTTAACATTTGGTCACTACAGCATAAAAACTGAAAATCATTATTTAACTAAGACTCCAGAACTCAGGGAAAATGTAACCAGTGGTGAAACAACTCAAATGAAATTGGAATCAAATCTCAGATAATTTTTCCATCTGGAATAAAAATGCAATAATCTACTGGAAATAGCATTTCCAATTCTTTATAAGAAGCAACTTCCTTTATAAAAACTAATAACATGATACCTACCACAGAATACATGGACTGGACTTCTTCCACTGTGAAGAGATCTTCTGACAATGCCTCATGGTCAGTCATAAAAAAGAATAAAAAAGTGAACTAAGCATAAACTCAAGCAAGACCTCACAGATAAAATAAACTGGACTTAATGACTTTATCAATTAAACAATTTTTATCTTATTTGTATTTCACCATCTGAATAAAAAATAATTAGAGTACTGTCTCTCATTACAGATACAGGTAGGTGTTAATTTGCTCTCACTATATAAACGTAAAGTTCTCTTTCAAAAATTTGTGGAATATATAGCAGCTATATTATCACACACTTAAACATTGGCATTTCACTTTTATTAGTGAGAGAAAAAATAGTTTTTCATGTAATAACTACTCTTTCATATGGTGCTACCCTTATTGTTCTGTATATTCACTTTTTAGTAACTTCCTATAAACTCATATGATGCTATTCACTTTTTAGTGCACAGCTCTTTGAATTAAAAGTATTAGCAATAGTTATTGAACTTTAAGATTCACATCTATACCTGTAAATAGATATGGGGTAAATACAGGCAGGAGTAACTCATAACGTGATATTTTATCAGTGAATTAAATAGACTAGTGCATATCTTCCTCTATTAATATATTTTACTTTCAAAACTGAGACATCTTTATGTTGTTAATGTCTCAATCTAGGCTCCCATTTTGAATTGTTTTCATGATGCGGAATTATTTCCTGATTAGTGATGAGACAGCCAATGGCAGGAACTAAATAGATATTTTTATGAAACATTTTAAGATGAGAAAGAATATAATAAAAATTATACAGATGTGTCAGTTCGTTGGAGGTCATTCTCCATTTGACTAATAAGTTGTGCTGTTAAGTCAAGGTGGCTTGTTGCTGACATAGTGAGGGGACAACAGTATAAAAGGCAATGAATGTTATGGTATGGAGGATGGGGAAGAAATGAGTTTCTGTGAAATATGAATGTTCTTGAATAGGTCCCAAGTGTGGGCACTTTCTGTTGACTGCTGAGAGAGTGAGTGTGAAGGGGAGAATGGAGTCATGATTTTCAGTTAAAGTTGTATAGTGGCTCTGTTTGATCTCCTTTAAATGTACTGCATGAAGACATAGTTTTGAAAGTGATAATGTGTGCTGTAATGTTTTGATATTTTGTATAAACTTTCACTTGCTGACACATGAATGCTTTGGATCTTAGTCTGAGGTGTTGGATGTGGGTCTTCGTAGGTGCATTGTTCATGGGAGATAGATGCGAGGAAGAATGTGGAGGGAGAAAAGTCTTTGGACTAGTGTGCCACTGCTGAGGAATGACTGTAAAATTTTGAAGTGTATATGCCTTCTGTTTCACTTTCTCTTTCTGCATTTCGCTCATGCATATCTTCTATTCATTACTGGAATGTGGCAGATTTGCAGCCAAAGTGATGGAGATTGATGTTAGTCACAGAGAGCACTGAGTTTTAAAAAATCTTGACTAGGCAGGGAACTTGATATGTACATCAATAGCTCTTTGAATTGCATATTAGATATTACTATATAAACTCTGCGGATCGCACTGCTTGGCTGCATTAGTTTATTTAGTTAAATAGTGAGCTAATGCTGGCTACTGGAAATGCTTACTATGCAATCTAAATAGACTGAATGCAAAAATATTAATGCTTATTAACCTTTTATCTAATTTAAACCCACTGCAAGTTGAGCATAATATATAATATGATAATCTACTTTATCATATTTAACACTTGTAAATTTCCAGGAACTGAAGATAATACTATAAATGTCTTGTCACTCCCACAGTTCCCTCAGTCTTTTATTACCTTCATTTATTCTTTCCTTCAAGTTCATAATGCACAATAATGCAAATTTACTTATGATTTTCTTACAAACTACAATGCCTCTTCTTAGTCTGAAAATGTCTGAGAAATTAAAAAAATATATTCTTAATTAATAATATGCACACACACACATACTACTAAGTGAAGCAGAAAACTAATCCAATAAATTAACATAATTATTGGAAATTAATAAATATTTATTTCAATTATATTGGTTCTAATGTCACATATACATATATTTATTAACAGTCAAGTTATCATGTATTAAAAACATACTGTAGAACTCTACTTGTATCAATAATTCTTAACTGAATTTAAAATCTGTTGGTTGGATTGTGTGAGAGGAATAGCTTAGTTAATCTTTATATTGCTAAGCTAGGATTTTGGATTATTCAATGTATGTATGTAGATAAACAATTTAATTTATTGTATAATTTCTTAAACAAATTCTTAAAAATACCTGGCTTTACACTTATTGCTATTTTTATAAGTTATGGAAGTAAGAATTTCTATTGTCTGATCATTGTTGTTAAAAAATGATGATGATAACACTGATAATTTTACACAACTATTTAATTAACTTATGGATTTAATACTACTCTCAGTAAACATTAACATACTAAATAATCCAAAGTAAAGATCGATTTTTTTTGCAATTCCTTAATGCAAATAAGACACAAGTCATGTTTATTCAAGAGACAGATATCCAACATACAAACAAAAATACTTGGAAGTCATCTAACTGTGAAATATTATCTCACTCTAATTTTAAAAGTAGAAAGGGTGATATGATATTATGAAAATAAAATTGAACATTATCAAAAATGGTATACAAATATGTAAACGATAATGGCCTAGTATCAATTATGATAATAAATTATAATAACAGACAATGGACATTAACTAATTTGTATTAAGTCTAGTCAAAAACATTTAGATATCATTTTAAATAATACTAATAATATTAGGAGGGGACTTCAATTTCATGATAAACAATACAGAAACTACTGCAAAAAGTAAATTATGATTGACCTCCACAGCAGAATATCTTAAAAACTGGATAGAGGTATTACATTTTGAAGATACATTATTTTTGAAAGGAACCAATTATTTACATTTTATTCATTATTCATTTAGCAATGGGACTCAAACTAGAATTTTTTGAATATTAATCTGAAAGATAGAATACCTAAAATACTAGAATTCAACATTATTCCCTGTTATGGTTTGAGTCTTGTTAAACGTGTATATCAATAGATGCATATATATTTCAGAATATTGGTGCAGACACCAATTAATTCTTCTATAGGAAATAAAAACAATTTTAGAGTTTAAAAAAATTCAGGGCATTATCTCTTTTAAGAATATCCCAGAAATATTTAATCATATGAATAGACTTTTCAGAAAAAATGTGTATTTAGTAACAAAGTGATTCCTGCATCTTGTTACCTTTTATCACATCTCCCTTTTCTTCTTCTATTCTTCTAAGGGGTACATCCATACTCCCATTTTACATGGTAACTTTACTCGCCCTTTCCCAAATAGCTTGACTCTCATAAGCCCTATTTTGAAACATTTTAATAGTTCTATCTATCTCTTTCTGCTTATCATTGCATAGCCTGGATACTCTCAAAAATTTTCCATAGGTTATTAATTTCATAATGTGGGAGGATGGCAACTTCTCTGTGTAACATATGGTCTTGATTCTGAAACTTCCTGTGGACTCTTGTTTTTATTACATTACTACACATATCTTCCAAAGTTACATCTAAGTAATGTACCTTATTTCCCTTCTGTATACCATCAAAGCCAATTCTAAACCTGTTGTTACTTTTTCCTTCAATAAAGCCTGACACATATTCAAAACCTCCTTTTCAAATAAAAATCAAATTATTAATAAATCTAAAATATTTAATAACATATTTTTAAGTCATATATATGTGGGTGTGTGTGTGTGTGTGTGTGTGTGTATATATATATATATATATATATATATATATATTTTGTGTGTGTGTGTGTGTATATGTGTGTATATATATATATATATATATATATATATATATATATATATATATATATATATATATATATATATATATATATGCATGTATAGAGCTACATACACACATACAAACTTTCAAAAAGACCCTTAAACAAATGTGCATGCATAGCAGCAAAAGCTGCCCCCATGGCTGTTCCTTGCACTTGTTTATATAGTTCCCTATTAAACTCAAATATATTATTAGTCAAACAGAATATTATCAACTCTGTAATATAATATGTGTCAGGGGGCGGCCATGGTGGTGCAGCGGTTAGCATTGACACCTCACACCAAGAGGTTCTCTGGTTCAATCCTTGGCTGGGGTGCCTTCTGTGCGGAGTCTGCATGTCCTCCCTGTGGTCACGTGGGTTTTCTCTGGGTGGTCCAGTTTCCTCTCACATCCCAAAGACATGCTGTTTGTGGATTGGACTCTCTAAATTTGCCCTAAAGAATACAATATATGTCAGGCCTATCTCCCAAAAAATGTAACACTGCTTCCAACCCAAAATTATGTTGGATATTGTTGTACATACCACATCTATGACCAAATAATACATATCATCCATCCATAATATTTCTTTGATTTTACTAATGAAGTCAAATATATCCCTAATGTAAGAAGGCAATTTAACTACCTCCTTTAACAAATACTGATGCAACAAACAGGAAATATTATATGTAGAATAGTTGCAAACAGACATTGTAGGATGACCTGGTGGGTCACATACATTTTTGTGCATTTTTGTTCACAATAAAAATAAGCCATAAAACAACTCTTAGTACTAAATTTATATTCTACATCTTTCTAATCAAAATATTTCAACATTAAACCTTTGCTTAAACATTCCTTGTATTCCACAATGGCCTTATTATAATCATCCATCTCTATTATACATAAACTTTTCTATCATTTAAAGATGCGTAATACATCTTTAAATATTGATTACAGTTCATGACAACCAATTTCCCCTCTTTATCTGCAGGCTTGAATACCAGTTCTTTTCTACTATTCAGATTATTTAAGCTTAACGCCTCTTCTTTACTTAAATTATAATTCATATATCTTTTATTTTTATTAAATATATGGTATTCTTTCTCTATACTATAATTAAACATTGATGAAAACTTTTGTATAGTATCATTTTTAAAGTGGGGGATGAACTTTTGACTTACACCTTCTGTATTGAACTTGTAATATGCATCAGGAATCACTTCTGAATTACAAAAATAGAAACTATCTACAGTAGAATCTGATATATCACAGTCACTATATTTATAAATTTCATGACTTTTAAAATGCTCTAATAAATGCAATTTACATATAACTCTAAAAAATTATCCTTTTAATTCATAAAGTCTTGGTAGTGCTGTAGGTATAAACTTTAAACCTTTGTTTAACACAGTAATTTTAACAGCAGTCAAATCATAACCTGATAAATTTGCTACATAATCATTTACATCAGTAACCACAAATTTTTGTCTGAATAAATCAGTCCCATTTACCTTGTTTTGAAGACAGAGGATGGGTAATAGTGCCCTTCTGCTGTTCATATCCATTCCATATTTTTTGTTGCCCTCCTTCACATATTTCCCCTCTGCCACAAAAATTCTGCTATAAATTTCATTCGTTGCTAGCTTTTGGAAGTTGTGGATACTCTCCCTCACTATGATATTCAGTTGAGGAGGATGCACAACTGAATATGATAGTGAGGGAGAGTATATATAAATTACCTAGAGTGTAACTGGAGGGTTTTTCTTTGGTGAATTGTGATTTTTTTTATTGGTTATTTATGTAATTGTTTAATTGAAATTATAAACTGTAGCAACTGTTTAGACCACATATGGACTTCTACAGCACTCTTATTCTTCACTTACAGTAAACAGCACACAAATGACTATTCCTTTTGCAAAGAAGTAGGTAAAAGAGAGCAAAATACATTTTTTATGTAAGCAGAAACTTTTATTGATAGCGCTGCAAGAAAATGATTAGGAAAAAGCAGGAATCAAATTAAATTTGCTCCTCTGTAGCATGATGATGATGAATAGTTCCTGTTCCAGTTATATCATGACGATTCCCCCTTTGGGTATGATTCTTCTTCTTCTTCTTCTTCTTTTGGCTGCTTCCGTTAGGGGTCGCCACAGGAGATCAACTGTTTCCATTTCCTCCTGTCCTCTGTATCTTGCTCTGTCACACCAACCACCTGCATATCCTCTCTCATCACATCCATAAACCTTATCTTAGGCCTTCCTCTTTTCCTGTTACCTGGCAGCTTCATCCTTAGCATCTTTTTCCCAATATACTCTGCATCCCTATGTCCAAACCAACGTAATCTTGTCTCTCTGGCTTTGTCTCCAAACCTTCCAACCTGGGCTGACCCTCTAATATACTTATTCCTAATCCTGTCCATCCTCGTCACACCCAGTGCAAATCTTAACATCTTCAACTCTGCCACGTCAAGCTCTGACTCCTGCCTTTTTGTCAATGCCACTGTCTCCAACCCGTATAACATAGCTGGTCTCACTGCCCTCTTGTAGACCTTTCCTTTTACTCTCACTGGTACTCGTCTGTCACAAATTACTCCTGACACTCGTCTCCACCCACTCCATCCTGCCTGTACTCTCTTCTTAACCTCTCTTCCACACTCACCATTACTCTGAACTGTTGATCCCAAGTACATAAACTCATTCACCTTCGCCACCTCTACTCCCTGCATCCTCACCATTCCTCTATCCTTCCTCTCATTCACACACATATATTCTGTCTTAGTCCTGCTGACCTTCATTCCTCTTCTCTCTAGAGCATATCTCCACCTCTCCAGGGTCTCCTCCACCTGTTCCCTACTCTCAGTACAGATCACAATGGGTATGATGATTATGCTAATTAACATTCAACTCATCAGGGATTTTGAATCCCTCAATTTGTGACATGAGCAAATTTGATAAACATCATACTGACTTCTGTGCATATGCCTGGAAACCTGTGGCTAGTTTTTTGCACCCTTCAGAAGCTGAGATTACAGAGACTGGGAAATTATCATGTTCGTACCTCTGGTGTACCTTATTATGAGTAATGTTCTTTAATTTAAGTTTTGAAGATACACGTTCTTCACAGTTCAGCATTAAAAGTGTCTGTCACACATTCATCTATTAGCAATGTCTAAGAACCAGAAACCTTGACAAAAATAACAAAACCAGCACTCGGGAATGAAGATACCAAACACTAGTATCAAAAACTTTAATAACCATGATTAAGTGTTTTCATCAGAACAAAACTGATTTCATCAGAATCTAGTTACAACATAAAATGCAGGCTTATAAAAAACACCCAATTAATCACATGACATTAACTCATGGTTATTAAACTTTTTGATACTAGTGTTTGCAATCTTGTACCTTCATTCCTGACTGCTGGTTTTATTTTTGTCAATGTATTTAACTAGTATCCATAGTAAATTAAATGAATAACATGATTTATTCCAAATAACTCTTTATGAGTCTATCATAACACTTCTTAACTATGCTGTGTGATCCCTAAGTGTAGCTGAAAGTACCTTGATAACAATGATTATAATACAGTACCTTTATTGTATTATTTTGATATACATCACTGAACTGACATTGCCTCTGGTGACCATTATTGCACGATGGATGTGACATATGAGAACTGGTTTGGGGGCCAGTTGTCTGCCATTTTTCCTAAGGTCTTTGAAAGTGGCACAAATATGGCTGAAAAAGGTGAAAGTAGTTCTGGTGTTTGAGCAGAGAGGTGGTGTATCTTTCTTGGTGTCCTTTATAAGCATTGCAACCACAGGCTGCTACAGAATGGATAGAATAGGTCACAGTCTAAAACCGATGCCTGGAATAGTTTAACCAAGGCTATCAGCCATGCTACTGGCATACCACACACAGGGGAAAAGTTCCATTACCATTACAGTGACTTAGGTTGCTGCAAGTCTGACTTCCTTTGCCGATGTAAGGATGAAGTTAAAGCATTACTACTACTTCTTTACTATAACTATAAAACAATTTAGGTATGCAGGTGCCTTGCCAGTGCATGGCACCAAACACCTTTTTCATTATGCCCTTTATTCCCAGCCCCACCAGAGACTGAATTCAACAGGGAAATGCTTGGGGACATATTAGAGCCCCTAAGATGGTGCCAGAGTAAGTATAGCTGCCATTATGAAAGATGAGGTTGTTTGCACAGTGACAGGAGCCAATTAAAAATAATGGTGAATAACATTTATACAGCAGGACAACATCTGCCAGCACTGGCATCCCTCACTGGTATTACTCTGATTGAACAATGTTAGAAAATTGCTTATGTATGCTCCCTCTCTGCAGCTGGTAAAGTGGCTCATCATGTGAGTCTGTGTGGACTGAGATTATAAAGATGGCTTTGGTTTCAACTCCTCCTACAAAGGAGAAATAAAACTGAAGTTGTCATGCCATCATATTAACTGTTAAAACCAGAAAATTAATAGCATCTAGAATAAAAAAAGATAAATAAGTATGTTAAAATAAATATGTAGATCCAGTTATTAAAACTTATTTTCCTTTACTGTATTATGAGTATGAAGAAAGACAATTAAGAAAGGCATCACATTGGTTTTTCTATGCTTCTTTCCATATCCTCTTTGTCTCTGTTCACTCTATGTTTTCTCCGTTTGTATTACTGTTGTTCACAGCAGCATAGCAACCTGGACCAATCACACCAATATGGCCTGCCTTACCTCACAAGTGGCACTGTCACCACCACCATCACCAGCACCAACAGAAGCACCCAGCACATTTGAGTCTCAGCCTGACAGAGTTCCCTTTACACCTCCTGTCCTACCTTTGCCACTTGTGTCAGGTAGCTCTGAGCCAGAGGTTGGTAAACTGGGAGCCACTGCTAGCAGTGCATGTGGAGGTGACAGTTTTGTCACCCATCAGGATCTGGCAGAGCTTGTGGAG
The DNA here is from genome assembly GCF_019279795.1 of Protopterus annectens. Lineage (NCBI taxonomy): Eukaryota > Metazoa > Chordata > Ceratodontiformes > Protopteridae > Protopterus > Protopterus annectens. Next base: position 1,432,140,685 of record NC_056726.1, read on the forward strand.
AAGATACTGCACAGGAAGTTCAATGTCTGCAACAGTCATATAGAAAACATGCTCCAGTGACCCATTAAGTCATGTCCCTATGCAGTGCTGACTCCACCTTCAAAGGCAGGACTCCTCACAGGGTGTGAAATTATCTGCCCCTTTGTCGAAGCTGGCAGAGAATGCATCTCTCAATGACCAATCATATCCCCAAACAAGTGTTTCCCTCCCTTTTGTATCCAAGATAACCCATGTACGTTATACAGTCTTCCCCTTGACCATTTTTCCCTCTATCTGATACCTCCTTGACCACTGTCTTCCCCCTCTCTTGTGGTGTTATCCCACACTCCGTCAATCATATCTGTGGTCTCTTGCAACCATCTACCTTACACCTCTTATCCAACTCTTACTTCTCTGACTTCGTTACACAAATTTTCCTTCTCAAAAAAAAAAAAAAAAAAAACTCCTACCCATATCGTTCAGTTTCACAAATCATTAATTAATATACACATTATTGGCTTCACTAGGTCATCCTAAAAAGTGTAGGGTATATGAAAATCTTAGAGGATGTCATTCTGTAAATACTGTTGAAAATAATCATTGTAAATTACCAGGATTATTTACCTAAGATGTTGAGAATTATGCTGCCATCCCATCTTCATCCTGCTCATTCCTCATTTGCCCACTTTGTGTTCTCCTCTAAGTTTGCACAGCTTTTTTCATCTCTGTCCTGTACATTTCCACTCTTTAACCTGGTCAAAAATAAATGAATACACTATGTGTGCCTAAAAGGGATTTATAAATAAAAATAATCATCTTTTTGTGGCTATACTTTGTGCAACATCAAGTGGTAAACTTAATCACAGAGTAATGACACATCATCCTATGACAAAAATGAATAAAATCCCTCACATTTGAAACAATGTTGCTATTAGTCATGGTGAGCTTACTATGCATGCTTATCTACAGGCAGTAATAAAATGTGCTGAAGTGCATAGTTTCACTGCAACAGCTTGCATGGCTCATTGTGCTTATAAAGTGATGGGAACACTGGCAATATAATGGAGGGGTTGAACTCTACATTTGCTCTATGTGGCTTACCAGTCTTCAATGTTTCAGTCTTCCACAATGTTCTAACATTCCCTTGAAATGTGTGTTGTCAGTCCCTCTTTAGTGTCAGTTATTCTGGGGTTTCACTTGATAATACAGTGATTAAAAGAATGTGATTTATAAAGGGAGAGGTTTGAAGCCACTTAGGTGTAATTTTCTTGTCCTGCTATTGTGTGTTCCATTCTGCTGAAATGTGTTTTCAGTCATCTTTTGTCTTAGTGTTTCTTTGAAATGCTTTACTAATTTTCTGTCATAGGCAATATGATTGCCAAAGACAGTTTCAAAACAATTTTCATATATTTTTCTTGTCATGATATGTGTGCCACTCCCCTGGAAATAAACCTTCCTATCATCATTGTGTAAAGTATATACTGAGGTTAGGTCTGCATTCTTCTGACATTGCTCAGTTAGGAAGTTGGAAGATTTGGAGATCTTATCCAACCTCCCTCCTGCTCATCCCATGTGTTACACTTTCTGCTAGATTACATTTTTCATTTCTGTCTGTCCTATATGCCCAATTTCAATCTATGAAATGGGAACAATTAAGATAGACACACTTCACATATTCTGAGAATGGACAGATAATTCAAAATCATATTGCTGTGATCATACATTCTTTGACAGTTGACAAACAGCAAAATAGATGGACATATAAAATCACAATGGCAGTCCCCAACATATGACAAAAATGAAGAAAAATCCTTGATATGAGTAAATGATACTGCCATTGTTCAAATAAATGAGCTGAGCATGATGCACCTTACAAAGCAATACTGAAATGCAGGAAAGTACTTTCCCTATAATGACTTCTATGGATTAATGTATTCATGATGTGATGAGTTAAGTCCCAATGCACTGGGTATAGTCTTGTAATCCCCTGATGGTAGAATGTTTTTTAGACCCTTTCCTCAGATTACTTTAGAGGCATACCTGAATAATGTTGTGCTTCAGAGAATATGTGTAACGCATGCATGGCTTGAAATTTGTTCAGGTGTCTTGAGTTCATATGCTCTGTTCCCCTAAAAAAAAGTGTTTTCAGTGACAATCTCCCTGTGTAAGATTCAGTGGCTTTCCTGACTAATGCACTGGTTTGGGGAATATGAGTGACACAGGCAATGGTTTCAGTTCCATTCAGGTGTAGATATATTTTCATGCTATCACTGTGCTCCTTTCCTATTACATGAAATATTCCTATCATCAATATGTCTGTTATGTCCAGTAGTTTGGTACTTTCCAACTTACAAGTCAATATCTGGATTGGTGTTGCAGTGTTGAGCTAAAAAATCACTTGTTATGCTCAGTCCTACTGAGTAGAACATCACAAAGTGCATCATCAAGCAATATTGACATAAGGTGAAGTTTTTAGTTTCACTGTGACAGCTTCCACTACTCAATACAGTCATGAAATTACACATCAGTACAGTGGGTAGAAGTTCATAGGTTCATAGGATATTACTAGGTTAATGACTCAACACAATATGTGAGGTTGGTGTAATGGTTAAGGTGTTTAACCTACAGACACAAGGTGCAGGCTTTGAATCTTACATTGGGTAATTGGCTAGGCTTAAAAAATGGCCCACTAAGGCAGTTAGCCTAGTACTAATCTATGAACAGTTTTACTTAGATTTTATAAAGTTTTCTATCCATAGGGAAAAGACAAGGGCAAGCAAGTAGGGAACTTCCAAGATGGCTGCACATTGTGTAACAGATTATTTTCAGCTCCCCCAGTGTGAAAACAGAAACTCAGAAGACAGAGACAGTAAATTCATATTTCTGAGTAAATTTCACTAACTGGATAGTAAGCGCACCACCTACAGGCCAGCAAAAAAGAAATGCAGAGAACCTGAAAGAAAATCAGTCTCATAAGGCGAGGGAAACAACACTGACTTGGAAGAATTCTGCAACTGTTCAGCAGAAAGCAGTGCAAATCCCAACTTTGGTGCAAGACATGACTTCCAGTAATCTAGAGGAAAAAATAAGTTAGATGTACTCAGAGCTAATTAAAATAAATGAAACACTGACGGAGTATATCAACTCAAATAACAGAAGCCTGGAAAATGGAAGAATCTCTAAACCGATATTCAGATGAGGTGATAAAACTGCAAAAATCAGAGGTCAAAATGAAGAAAAGGCTGGCTGAATATGAAACTTCTCAATATGAGCTGTTTAAAAAAATAATAGAATTAGAGGACAGAGCATGTAGGCAAAACCTGGGATTTTGTGCTGTACCAGAGAAGTTGGAAGGAACACACTGTATGATTTTTATGAAAGGACAAATATGCAGCTGGAATGGTATTCCACAGCAGGAGTTAAATGAAAGGACACATCATGAGAAAGCAACCTAGACCTTTAATAGTAAAGATGCAATCCTACCAGCAGAAGGAGTTGATTCTGATAAAACTCTGGCAGAAGGACAAAGTACTAAAAGTGGGAGACAGTGGAGTGTTTGTAGAAAATGATTACTCGCTGCACACCAGGCAGAAGAGGAATACATTTATTCTACTAATCAGGGAATGTTGAGAAGCAGACCTGAGATTCAAACTGCTGTACCCAACTATCTTCAGAATATTCTTTCCTGGATGGACAAAATATTTTTGATGCAGAAAATGATAAAGTGAGTTGAGAAACAGAAGGAGATTCTGGTTCTTGTTCTTGTGTTAGTGATACCATTTCCAATGTTTGAACAGAAAATGCTTGAAAGACAGAAAAAAGCACAAGAGTTAACTAGAAGAACAAAGAGTATGTTGGAAATGAAGCAGGATTTGGAAGATGAAGACAAACAGGAATAAAACCAGCAACTTGGAAACTGACAGATAAATCTGTGATTGCAGCACTTCAATTATATTTATGAAACATGACAGAAAAAGAAAACCTGGAAATATTGGACTTTTTTGACTTTGTTAAACTTGCAGGGGACTCTAAAGCATATGCCCTACAGTCCCTACTTCATGTCATTAATGTTTTGAGGAACAGTTAGGAGAGGGGAAAAGGAGGGAGCGAGTTAAGTGAAAGTAAAACAATGGGCCGGATTCACGAAGGCTAACACGGAGTCTAAGAGTAGTGTAAGACTCCATGTAGCCTTCGCGATCCAGGAACAGCCCAAAGTCCGTGTAAGAGTCAGTCTAACACGGCTCTTACACGGAGGGCGTGGCTAAGCTAATCAGCCCACTTGCAGCGAATAGCATGCAAATGAGGCTGATTAGCGATCCAGGAAGCCAAGAACAGCCCGTGT
>NC_056726.1:1432145505-1432169761 GCF_019279795.1 Protopterus annectens
AAAGTAAAATTAAAAACCAAGTTTAAAAAAAAATCAATTGGGGGCAAAAAAAAGGGGGGTGTAAATACCTACTAGAGGTAATATACAGTGAAAGCTTTATTTAGTAACCTAATAAAATAAATGTATAACCAAAGTGTTGGGCTGACATGCATTCAATTCTCACAGCATAGGGCAGGTAAACAGTGCTGAAGTACTACAGGGGGAGGGGTACTTTCTCAGTTTTACACTGACTGTATAAGCAGTACTGCACAAGGGTCTGAAATGAAGCTACAGAAAAAATAAACAACAAGGGTCTGAAATAAAGCTACAAAAAAAATAAGCAACAAGGGTCTGAAATAAAGCTACAGAAAAAATAAACAACAAGGGTCTGAAATAAAAGCTACAGAAAATATAAACAACAAGGGTCTAAAATAAAGCTACAGGAAGAAATATCTCATTCCTTCTTGACAATACTCTTTTAGGGAGGGAGGAAAAAACAGGTATTAGTGCATAAGAAACACTGGTAAACAGATTAAATCTGAAAAGTCCAAGATATTTTATGTTACTTATTATTGTATTGTTTAGTATTAAATTGTGTTTACAACCTGTTAAATTGTAAAGCTATACAAGAGATGGTTTAAAAAACAAGAGATGATTTAAAATTGCTTTATTAAAGCTATACAAGAGAGAATAAAGATATGCAAAATGCATAAATGTTTCTAATAGCAAGAATGGTCACTATTTTTAATATTTTTTTGGCAAAACAATGTTGGTATAAAAAAGCATGAATATTTTTAATTGCTGAGTATGTAGTTTAAAATAACAGGACATATGGATATGGTATCAATTCCACTAGATATTTCTAAAGAGACATAAAATTTTCCAAGATTTTGCTTAATATTAATGTTATTAAATCTGTAAGATTAGACTAAATGTACTTTACAGTCTTTGTATGTACAAATGTAGAAAATTTCAGTACAAATGATAGTCTTTGTATGTACAAATGCAGAAAAATTCAGTACAAATGAAATTAATGTCTAGTAATGAATATGTGTAAAAAAAATATTTAAAGAAAAAAATGGGTCCAGGGTACCTACTAGATTGAAATGCATAAATAGCAAACAGTCTGTGTAAATACATACTGTACAGGATACATTGTAATAAGTTCAAAAGTAAGTTGTCAAGTTGTAATATCACTGGTTTTACCCCAGTAAAATAATTGCTTTCAAATAGTTATTATCTAAGCCCAGTTCAGTATTTTACCAAGATGTTATTGAGCAGTTCAGAGACATGAACACAATGTGATGGTTAAAATGACATTAAAACTGTATATTTTTAGCAGTGTATAAATACTTGCAGTAGCACATAGTTATTGTCTCTTATAGTTAATTTACAGTTGCAAAGAGTTAATGAAACAATTCTAAGTCATAAATTAAATTCTGTGATTGCAAAAGAATAAATTAATCAAGTAAAATTAAAACAGACACAGCTCATAACTGATAAATATTTTCACAGAATGGTCTGCAAAAGAAAGTTGTTAAATACATTCAGGTTTGGTAGTAATATGTTTTCATTGTATTAACTATGTAAAATTGCATTTTGACGTATCAAAAAAGTCTAAAGGTTTTGTTTCTTAATGTGTTTTTTATATAGAATGTTTTGAGTATGTTTAAAAACAGAGGGAATTGTTAGATATTAATTATGCTGTAAATATGCTGAAGAAAAAAGTTTGCTTGAATATATGTATAGAGTTTACAATGTGCATTCATACTATATGTATAACAGACAGGCTTCTCTTCACAGCATCAGGAAATGCCTAACAAAGCAATAGTGGAAAACAGGCATTACATGATTTTCTCATGTTTGTAGAACAAATATCTATTAACAGACATCCTTTTTTATAAATTCAGCAATACGTGATGTTTTTCCAGTAGGAACAGCTTATACAGATGTTTCCTTTCAGAATGGCATCCTCACATCAGCAAAAGTGCTTAAATCATAAAAGGACAAAAGAAAAGTCTAAAAACAGACATTATGTGACGTCCCAGGAAATGTGTGTGTGACTAGCTTTGTATATAGCAATTGTAGTAGTTCAGTTATGTGTGAAAAGGACAGAGAGAGGTATTTTGCAGAAGTCATCATTCATATCTGTAATGAAGGAAAACTTTGTAAATATATGCTACAAATCTGACAGACTACATGTGGTTTGTTATAAAATAAGTTATCTGTAACTGTGCGTATAGCTGCAAAATATATTTCTTTATCAGTGTGCAATTTGAAAGGCTTGGTGCTTTAAACAGACTACAGATGGAGTCATGATGTGTCTCTGATTCAGCAGTAAACAGCACAGCAAGACTGTGTGTCTTAAAAAGACTTCAAATCCAACAGCAAGCGAGCAGTAAGCAGAGAGAGCAGCTCAATAAAATTTTTCACTTAGGTCAACACATACCTTGGTTTCCACTAGGATGGGTTCCCCTCTGTTGGTTCTGTGTGTGAGGCTTGGCCTGCACAGCTCGACAATTTGCTGCAGGAGGTCTCTGTCCACTCTATAGCGCTCTACTATCTCCAGCTCATGTAATCCGTGGTAGGTGACCCTGGGCCTGTTCACTTTTCTCTGTCTTCTCACTGTGGGTTGTCTGGCACCATCTGCATTGTCACCACACTCAGCAAGTCGCCTATGTCTCCTAATGACAGCTATGGCAGCCCCTAGCATTTCTGCTCTGAGTTCAGCTTTTTCAGTTTTCACTTCTAATAGCTTACTCCTGTCTTGCAGTGTCTCTTGAGAGATACATCCTGCACTGCTGTTTGCAGAGTTTTAAGTGCTTGGCTGAGCTACTATTCTACCTGTGTAATTGCCTGCTTCTAATTGTTTTCACCTGCTAGCTCCAGCAGTATTCCCTGCTAGCTTCCTACTAATTCTGTTGCTTACTTTTTCCTTTCTGTTTCCTCAGGGGGGAGCAACGTGCATACCAGCAGAAACACGCTCACAGTGGCTTACATGCGCGCACACATGCTTACACCATTCAGAATCTACTTATTCCGGTTAACACGCGTGCACAACAGTGCAAACAGTCTTACAAGTCTGCCAACAGGCTTCCACATGCTCAGTCTGCCCTACACACGTGCACACTAGCGCAAACAGTCTTACAAGTCTGCCAACAGGCTCCCACATGCTCAGTCTGCCCTACACGTGCACACACTAGTGCAACCAGTCTTACAAGTCTACCAACACGCTCCCACATGCTCAGTCTGCCTTACACGCATGCACACTGTCCTACCCGCGCCTCATGGTGTGCAGACGTGCGCATGCATGCCCAACAAGAAACTTTGGTGTAAGTAACAGTGTACACCTTCCATTTTTTGACTTTCCCATGCTAATCTTGTGGCACTCCTCTTTCCATGATCTATGTCTGACATCTGTCATGTAACACTGACCTCCAATGAACTGTATTTCTTTCTACCATTCTCCCCAGTGATGTCACCTATCTCCTACTCTATTCCTCCCCCTTATGTATCTCTTACACTACTCAGAATGTGCTCATTTGCTATGTGACAGTGGGATTCAGTATCCTAAACCTCATTTACATCAGATTGCCTACTAATGCTTAGTTACATGTCTTAGACACAGCTTCCCCCCTTAGCAACCACTAAACGGTGGCCATGTTGTTTTTGGTCTGCTGGTCCCTGCATTGTAAATCCATGTATTGCATAAAACCCACATTTGTGGGTTTATAACCTTCATTTTTATGTTTTATACAGTGCAACCCGTTTGCGCGGGGCTGCGCTGCGTTTAAACACTGGCGATCGCCGAAAAAAAAATATTTATTTCTCATATTTGCATTGGGGTACCTTGCCAATGGCCACATATTTCACCATTGGCATGCTGCCTGACACATATGCACCCTTTATTTTGAGCTGACATGGCTCCATTGTGATTTTTGCAGAAACGTACTCAGTTGTCAACTGAGTACATTTCTGCAGCTAAAACGGTTTTTACATGGGCTGCTTTCTGTTTTGTGGATCGCTACTCTACCTCATTTGCATGCCTTTCGGCTGCAAGTGAGGCATTTAGCATATCCACGCCCAGTCCGTGTAAGAGACGTTTTAGCTGGTCTCTTACATGGAGTTTTGGGCTGTTCCTGGATTGCGAGGCTTGCATGGAGTCTTGCACGTCTCTTACACTCCGTGCAAGCCTTCGTGAATCCTGCTCAATGTCTAAGAACCAAGTTTATAATAATGCTGTTTTTAAAAAAAAGTATTTTTGTACCTGTGTTAATTCTTTTGGTTAGTGCATTTGAGAAACTGTGTTAATGAAATGTATAGTATTTACAATCAGTGCAAGAAATGTAAAATGCATTACAATTTAAATAAGGATGAGTACAGTGCTTTGAAAAAGTTAGAAGAAAATGATAAGATTGTAATTAAACCTGCAGACAAGGGGGGGGAACCAAATGTTATAATGGATACCATTTGGTATAATGAAACTATGAGTAATATGCTAGCAGACAGGAAGTTTTATTCAACTATTAATAAAAAAAAGAGTTGAGTGCATGAAGTTAGTTATCACACATTCATTGAGCAAGTTGTATCTAGAGGAAATGATAGATAAGAACTTGTTAAAGTATTTTATGGTTGTAGACCTGCTACTGCCTATAATACTAGGTGTTCAGAAAATTCATAAAAATGCACAAAATCCCCCTATGTGCCCTATTGTAGCAGGACCCAATTGGCTGACAGAGCCCCTTTCTATTTATTTGGAAAAACATTGAGACCATTGTTAAATAAGAATATGTTTATTTTGAGGGACACTGAGCATTTTCTAAACAATTTGTTTGCTTTTTTAGATGCTAAGACTGATAAAAGTTTTACACATTAATTTATTTTTGTTACTATGGATGTCATCTCCCTGTTCACAGTTATACCTAATGATGAAGGGGGTCTTGTAGGTTGAACAGTTTTTGCACACTTTCAGTAACTTGGAAGAGATTGAAGTCTCTGTTGTCTGTACTATATTGAGAATAGGGTTGGAAAATAATGTTTGTATTTAATAACTCCATCTCTTGGCAGTGTCATGGTATAGCTATGGTTACTCCGTGTGCCAGTAGCTACGCCAACACTCTGATGACTATGTGGGAAAAGGAGCATATACTCGAGGGACCCTACTTCAGATTTATACCTTTTTATAGAAGGTTTGCTAATGATTTGTTTTTTTCTGTGGGTAGGTACTAAACAGCAGTTAAGAGAGTTTGAGGTGTATGTAAATAAGAAAAAATAATACAGGCACTGTTCTCCAGTAACAATAAAGGCTTTCCTCTTCTGTAGAACGTAGAACCAATAGTTCAGTAAAACCAAAGTCCAAAAGTCCAACAAACCACCAGGTAAATATTTCAAAGCACCAGTTTATTCCAAAAATAAAAAAATCAACAGATTAAGCGCTTTCATCTCCCATATGGAGACTTCATCAGAATCTGTTGTGCATACACATCCTCAGTTTAAATACATCTTGATAAAACCATTAATTAATTGATCTTAAGTTCTTATAGGCTGGCCATTTATTATTACAAATTGTTGTTGAGGTAATTCAAATACAAACCATTAATGCTTCTATAAAACACTTTTACCACTGGGTATGTTGTTAAAAAATTTATAAAAAATTCATTAATAACCAGAACATTTCAAAGAATTTGTTGCTTACAACTTGTATAAATAATACAGTTGAAATTGAAATTGAATAAATACATAATAAATACTTATTAAATACCTATCAAAAATACCTATAAAATCCCTAAAACGTGTATAAAAATACATATTTCATTTATTGTGTATTTGTATATATATAAATATATAAAAACATAAAATTATTCCTGTACCTATTATTGTATTATAAAACTATATACCAAAATATGCACTAAAATTAATAAAATATGTACATATTCTGTAAAAGTGTATATATACATGGGGCTCAAAAAATAACCATCTATTGGTGTCTCTTTGGGTCATCAGCGAGAATCTTGAGGGCTGGGTTAATGGATATGTGGTCATTTAATCCATAGTTCCCACATGCATCCAACCTTAGCTGCCACACCATCTCTCTAAATTCCAGTTTGGTTTTCCAATCCCCACCTCTCTCTTGCTTAGCCACCTCTTCCAAAATCCAAAATGTAAAATCTGCATATCTACATGTACGGGTGTGTCTAAATAGTGCATTGTTGTCATTCATTTTAATAATATCTCTGTTGTATTCATATATATGTGCCCTTAAGTTACATTCAGTTTTCCCTATGTAATATTTCCAACATTTTTTACAATAGCACAAGTATACCACCCCTTTGTTTCCAATCAATTTCAGATTTATACTTGGAGGTTCAAGTTCTTTGGTGTCTGCCATAAAAACACATTTGGCACACCTACCACATTTAAAGGTACCATATTTACTACATGCTCCACTCAAAATATTTTTCTTTTTTTCAGATATATTTTTCAAATTTCTATTTTTCCTGAAAGCATATCTAAGTGGTTGTTGAAAAACATCTGCCTTAATAGGCATTTTGTTGAACATTGCCCATGCATCATTGATGCATTTTTTTATCCATCCGATCCCATTAAAATGTATCAAAACCAAAAAAGGAAGTTTCTCTTCATTGTCTTTCCTAATACTGGGCCTATTTTCTACCTCAATAATACCTGTATTTGTTAGTAAGGGTTTATATAGTGTATCCAATTTATCTAATACAACTTTTTTATTAGACTCAATCATGTAGTCGGGGTATCCCCTTTCCTTAAACATATTATGTAATGTCTCCATTTCTTCCATTAGGTCTGTTTTGTCAGAATTCATTCTGGCTACTCTAATCCTTTGTCCTTTTATTATATTCATTTTTGAATGGTAGGGATGGTCACTCTTAAAATGTAAATAAGAATTTGAGTAACATTCCTTCCTAAAAATTCTGGATTTAAATTTTTTATTCCCTCTATCTTTTGTCAGTTTCACATTCAGATAGTGTATTTCTTCTAAGCCTAAGTCATAGGTAAACTCAAGGAATTCTGTACTCTGATTAATATACATAATAAATTCTTTAATTTCATCTTCTGGTCCATCCCATAAAATAAAAATATCATCCAAAAATCTATAATATCCCACAATGTATTTGTAAAAAGTAGAACTAAAGACAAATTGTTTTTCCCAGAATAACATAATTATACTTGCATAAATAGGAGCACAGGTTGATCCCATGGCCACCCCGTCTGTTTGATGGTATAAGTCTCCTTGAAAATAAATATAGTTGTACTTTAGTACAAGCTCCATATTTTCCATTACTAACTTAAAGTCGTCAGGTGTCAGAATTTTCATCTCCACTATCATTTTTTCAAACCATTCTAACCCTATTTAGTGTGGAATGACTGAAAATAAATCTCTCACATCCACTGTCAGAAAGATAATACCATCCCTAGATTGGGTAGCACCAATTTTAGATAGGAAATCCCATGAATCTATTAAAATGTGTGGAAATTTCTTGTAAAATTCTTTTAGTTTAGTGCCCACAAAAATTGCCAGTGGTTGTGTCTTAGAACCTTGTGATGACACAATTGGTCTTAGGGGTGGGCTTTCCTTATCCTTGTGCACCTTGGGTATGCCAAATATTGCTGGGATAACTGGTTTTGATACTCTTAGAAAATTATATAATTCATTGTCAATGAGACCTTGTAATAAATTGTCTTCTAAAATCATATCTATTTTTCTATAAGAAATGTTCACTTCATTTCTAGGTACTAGGCTGTACCTACTGTCTTTATCTAATATATTACATATTCTCCTAGGGAGATGCTATAAATAGTTGTACCCCCAAGTCTAATGAATGTTTAGAGGAAATCTGTAAAAATGATATAGAGAGAAATGTTGGGGCTAAGGTAGTTACTTTATCCAAAGACAATTTTTTTATTTACAACTATACGGATGTTGAGGTGAAACAAGAACATTTTAATTTGTTCACAAAAGGTTTTACATTTGTTCCAGTCAAAAAACCTGGAATTGATGAAATTTTATTAGATATTAGGTTATTTACCAGGAAATTGAATCTATTTCACGTGTTCAAAGAAAGGAATACTAAATATAAAAAACTACCCTCAAGAAAGCTAGTACTTTTAATCCCCCTGTACACCATGACATATTGAACTTTGAAAAATGTGTTATGGGTACAATAAGGGAAGGATATAAAAAATACTTGTCTACAGTACATAATTTGACTAAGAGTGAAATTCACACCCTACAACAACTAAGGGATAATGTTAATCTGTGGGTAATGAAACCCGACAAAGTTGGAGGGGTAGTGTTGATGGACACATGGGACTACACTAGGAGAATATGTGATATATTAGATAAAGACAGTAGGTACAGCCTAGTATCTAGAAATGAAGTGAACATTTCTTATAGAAAAATAGATATGATTTTAGAAGACAATTTATTACAAGGTCTCATTGACAATGAATTATATAATTTTCTAAGAGTATCAAAACCAGTTATCCCAGCAATATTTGGCATACCCAAGGTGCACAAGGATAAGGAAAGCCCACCCCTAAGACCAATTGTTTTGTCACAAGGTTCTAAGACACAACCACTGGCAATTTTTGTGGACACTAAACTAAAAGAATTTTACAAGAAATTTCCACACATTTTAATAGATTCATGGGATTTCCTATCTAAAATTGGTGCTACCCAATATATGGATGGTATTATCTTTCTGCCAGTGGATGTGAGAGATTTATTTTCAGTCATTCCACACCAAATAGGGTTAGAATGGTTTGAAAAAATGATAGTGGAGATGAAAATTCTGACACCTAACGACTTTAAGTTAGTAGTGGAAAATATGGAGCTTGTACCTAAGTACAACTATATTCATTTTCAAGGAGACTTATACCATCAAACAGACGGGGTGGCCATGGGATCAGCCTGTGCCCCTAAGGTAGATGACATCAGCAGGCATTATAGAAGAGGGCAGTTTGTTGGCTGGCATCAAATTACAGGTCCAAAAAGTGAAGCACCATTGCAGTTTTGTAGTCAATAAGGGATTCTCAGTTGTTTTACAGAAAGATGCATACACACACACCCCAAGTAGCCTTGAGTGAGTTTAAAACCCCTACCTGTCTAGTCTTACACAGTATACATCACAGTACTTATCGCATGTGCCATGCCTTAAGTCTGACATTACTATGACAGTTGGTTATCGTAAGGTAGATGACATCAGCAGGTCTTGTAGAAGAGGGCAGTTTGGAGGCTGGCATTAACATACAGGGAAAAAAAGGGCAGGTATTGTAGAAGAGGGCAGTTTAGAAGCTGACATTAATATACAGGGGGAAAAAAGGCAGAACCAATGCAGTTTAGTAGTCAGTGAGGGATTTTCAGTTGTTTTAAAGGAAAATGCATGTATCCGTACACAGTGGAGTGAGGTTGGAACCCCTATCTGTCTAATATTACACACGCTACATCACTGCACATATTGTATGTGCCACGGCTGGCAGCTGTTTTTCACATGAGAGCAGGTAAACTACTTGTGGATTACCTAAAGTAGGTTTGTGTTGAACAGCCTGCAGAGTGATATTCCTTCTTACTGTTATCTGCATCTAGTAGACTAGCAGGCAGATACCTGTTATTTATCCTAGCTATGTGTCTACAGTTGCCATTTTGGCCATATGTGGCTGTTTGAAATTTGATGGGCAAGCCTGTGGGCAGGAACCATGTGTCCTGTCAATGTTTGCATAGACAAAATTATACATTACACCACCAGTTCACTTGTTGGTGTATGTATGGTGACATCCAGGAGGCAGGCACAAGGGTCTGTAGTTAAGTGCATTATATACTGTTGAGCCCTTACTCTGAATCATTTGAGCAACATTATAGATGTGTCAAAGTGCAACTTTACTCACCATTATCAGGTATGTAGGACAATACAGACATCCACACACATACTGATGTATATAACTGGGATGTATATATAAATGTAGCTGTGTGTGTATGATATATATATATATATATATATATATATATATATATATATATATATGTGTGTGTGTGTGTGTGTGTGTGTGTGTGTGTGTGTGTGTGTGTGTGTGTGTGTATGTGTGTGTGTGTGTGTGTGTGTGTGTGTGTGTGTGTGTGTGTGTGTGTGTGTGTGAATATATGGTGAGAAACTGAGATGTATATATATATATATATATATATATATATATATATATATATATATATATATAGAGAGAGAGAGAGATAGATACATATTTGTATATACATAGAGATAAATATAATATCCATGTGTGAGAGAGAGAGATAGTGACAGACATGTATACATATATGTATGTATCTATAAACATATCTATATATAATAGGTCATTTTGATCAAGGAGGAACAGAACTGAGCTCTGTTTATCTAACTGTATGAACATGCTCAGTGGGATTCTCACTACTTATAAACGGACTCAGCGCACACCTGCCTGCACGCCTGTCCAGGATTCTGTGTGTTACAGACAATGACATCTGTCCCTGTTTGTGCAGTGCTGCACTTCACTCAAATTGTCTACGGCATTCTTCAGCTGTCTGATGTAATTAATATGTGACAGAGGTTAATAAAGTTACATCACACACAGACAGACAGACAGTCTGTAAAAAAACAACATAATAATACCTCACATCCAAAAGATAGGGATACTTCTAAATTAGAACCATCAACACAGTCACACATGCCAGCTTCCCTAGTCCACTGAGCCACAAAGCTGCCTGACAGAGAGGGGTCATTCATCATGCAATCAACAGCATAAATATGTACATTGTTATTCCTACATTAAATAAGACATATAATGTATTGTCAGTTTCTATGTTACTGCCTTGAGACTACCTGGACTGCTGATATACCATCAATGATTTACTGTTAAAGAAGTTATAAGGAAACACTGCTGTGTTGGGGGTGGGTGAGCAACAACACATGTTCTGCTGGGATACACAGTAGTCCGAATATCATGTAACCCCACTATCTAATATCGCCTTTGACTGATGTACTGTATATTCAACGCATGAGGCCTAGTGAATATTAAAGGACACATGATGGTGAAATGGGTATCTCTAGTCCCATGAGGATGTTACATCTGTCCAAATAGCCCACTATATTTACTTGCATAAATGTAGCAGATCCATATACAATGCCATATCATAATAATCATTACAAATCCTGTGTAGGTTTGAGACTTACCTTGCAAAGGCAAAAGTTGACAGAACTGTAGATAAGGACTGACTCTGTCTGATGCAAGCAGTACACAGCCCATATATGGATAGGTACAGGTTGTGTGGGTTGCTTGGCATCAATTTTAATAGGGTTCCTATCAGTTCGTCAAATCTTCAGCAGTTCGAACACCATATGTTCGAACTGTGAAGTTCAAAAACTGATTATCACTAAGCCGTGGAACACTAAATTCTTTCCCAGGGAAAGAATTTGGTGGGCCGTTTCTGTGGCTTCACTATTTTCAGCACTGTGGTGGAAAGTTACGGGTCGGGTTCAGGAAGTGTGCAATTGTGCAGACGTTAGGGTTAGGGCATGGTTTAGGTGAGTTAGGGTTAGGGCACGGGTGAGGTGGTTGTGTGCTAGTGACAGATCTTAAGGTTAAAACAGGATAGGTGAGTTAGGGTTAGGATGCAGGTTAGGTGAGTGTGCGATAGTGACGGACCTTAGGGTTAGGGTTTGGGTTAAGGTAAGTGGATAGATAGTAGTGCATGTACAGTTTAGTGCAGGGTAAGATGTAGGATTTTAAGTGTATGTGTGTGGATTGCTGTTTTTTTGGTGTGCTTGTGTTGTGTGTGTGTTTCTTGGAACAGCGATTTTTTTTCCCCTGGGAAAAAATTGCTGTTCTAAGCCTTCAATGGTTTTGCACTTCGAGGTTAGAAGTTCGAACATATTGTATTCGGACTTCTGCTATTTCGTCAAAGTAATATAGACCCTTTTAATATATGTATGTGAGTAGAAGTAAGGTGTCAATCCCTAGGTCCCTAGGTTGTCAGTGAATGTGCTATGCATTTTCTCTTAGCCAAAGCCAAGGCATACTTAGCATGCATGAACTAACTCCACTCCTCGCAAGTACGGTATGCCCAGCCAAACCAATATGCAAGTAAACACAAGAGGCCAGCATGAGCAGTCAGGTACTTTTATTTAATAAGAAACTGATTAAAAAACTGTGAAACAAAACAAAATAGGGTTATTTTCAAACCGGTTTCGGCTAAACAGCCTTCTTCAGTGAAACATAACATATATTTTAATTAGCAAACTCATGAGTATTTACATATCTCACCAACCAATAGTTTCATAGTTTCATAGTTTAGTACTAGGCTGTATGCCCTGGTGCATTTGTAAGCCTAGCCATAGTGATGTGGCTTTCGCCACCACATGAAATGGTACAAAAATGTATAAAAATGCACAGAATAGATTTAGAATACTGTGCCTCTGTCTAGTAGTGACAAAATGAAGGCCCCCTTATATAATATAATTAGTTTACTGTGCCCCTGTCTAGCAGTGACACAGATGTGACCCCTGGGGTAAACTTACGATCTCCCATCCAATCATCAAGATTTCTTTTGAAGAGAGTTAGTGAGGGGCTCTGCTTAACATGAACTGGGATCTTGTTCCAAAGCATGGGAAGCCTCTGGGGTATGAATCTATCCCTCCAGCATGTCCTATTCATACTTGTGCCGAGGTTTAAGTCTTTAGCTCTCGTGGTCCTGATGGATTTGGATTTTTTGAGGTGGAGCATGTCCATCAGATCCTGATTGGACATGGCCTTGTACGTCAGGCAGAAATCACCTCTGAGCAGGCGGTATGCTACTGAATAGAGCTGGAGTTTCTTAAGTCTGGCAGAATAAGACATATGTTGGAGACCCTTGATCCTCTTGGTGAGGTACTTTTGTGGTCTCTCCAGCTGTTGCAAATGCCGGGTGAGGTACATACCAAAGGGACATTGTACGCCAATCATGGGTCTGATGAGGGAAGAGTATAGGGGTACAATGACATCCTTGGATCTGGATGTGAATCCCTTCATGATGAGGTGTGCAAGGTAGAATGTTTTTCTAACCACTTTGGCAACGTGGGTGTCAAATGAGAGGTCACTGTCGACTTGGGTCCCTAGGTCTTTGATTACTTTTTCCGTACTCAGTGGGTTGCTGTCTATGTGATAATTTGTGGGTACTTTGTTTTTCCCAAAGGGGATGACTATACATTTTTTGGCATTTAGTTTAAGGCCGTGACTCCGGCACCAGTTGTCCATTTCTGTGAGGCCTTTTTGTAGGATGTATGTGTCCACTGGTGTATCGACTATGGCGCCTAGTTTGCAGTCATCTGCAACTTTGTCAGCCACAACCTTCCCATGTTTGCTTTAACATCTGAGAAATAAATGCTGAACAAGAGGGTCCCAAGACAGATCCCTGTGGGACACCACTTGTGACTGGCTTTGAGTCTGACATTGCTCCAGCGATTTTAACTTTATGGGTTCTGTCCTTTAGCCAGTTTGCAACCCATCTAGTGACATAAGGGTTTACGTTTAAGCTGGTGAGCTTATCTATGATGCCTGAGTGGGGTATTGTGTCGAAGGCCTTAGCCAAGTCCAGGTAGGCTGTATGGACTGCTTTGCCCTCATCAATGGCTCTAGTGACTGTTTGGAAAAAGTCAACCAGGTTCAAAAGGCAGGATCTGCCCTTTACAAAGCCAAACTGGGTGGGGTCCAGTGTCTGTAGGTCCCCTATGTCTCTGTTTATGAGTTCCATAATGATTCTTTCCATAGCTTTGCAGACGAGGCTGGTTAAGCTTATGGGGCGGTAGTTCCCAGGGTCTGTACAGGTACCCCCTTTGTGGAGTGGGACCACTGTTGCTGTACGCCAGTGTTCAGGTACATATCCTGTAGTAAGGCTAAGGTTAATTAGCATTTTTATGTGTGGGTTTAGCTCCTCTTAGAGTTCACGTAGCACGCAACCCGGGATACCGTCCGGTCCCATTGATGCTGTGTTTTTAGCTTTGTTGAGGGTGGTTCTCACTTGGACATCTGAGATGACAGGGAGATTACATTCAGCTGGGATAAGTATTTCTTCTTTTGGGGGTGAGGGAGGGGATAAATTTGCACTGAACCTGTCAGCCAGAATGTTGGCAATATCTGTGGGTTCAGTGTATTTTTTGTTGTTGTGAACTAACTCTGAGCATATCTGAGGGTTTCCGCCCAGGTTTCTAACATAGCTGAAGAAGGCTTTGTGGTTATCTTTAGTGTCCTTAGCGATTTTTCTCTCAAAGTTGGCCTTGGATATTTTTATGAGAGAACGTAGTTTTCTGCTAATGTTGATCAGAGATGTCTTCCCTTTATGGGAATTTGCTCTGTCGTGCAGTAGCTTCCTTCTTTTGTTATACAGTTTGTTAGTGGCTGAGGTCCACCAGACAGGATGCTTGCCTTTGGTGGAGAGGGACTTGGATTTATTTGGGATTGCATGATCCATGTATTCTTGGAGATGTCCATAGAAAGCATTTGTGAAGGATTCAGCATTGTGGAATGAGGTATCCACTGGCCCACTGGACTTAAAGGATACTATCTCAGTCTTAAGAAGAGTGAAGTCTGCTTTTGAGAAGTTTTTCACTGTGATCTTTTGTGCTGGGAGTGGAGGTGGGATATGTATATCCAGGGTGATTAGTTTGTGGTCAGATCTCACTAGTGAGGGGTATATCTCCAGTGTGGAGCATTTTGTCCCCATGTTTGTGATGATCAGGTCTAGTATATTATCTCCCCTAGTGGGAGAGGTGACTAGTTGTTCCAGTGCATTTAAATTTATGAATTCCAGGAACCTTTGGGCTAGGGTGTTAGGGCTAGAATAATGTACCCAATCTATGTTTGGGTAGTTGAAGTCTCCCAGTATGATGGTATTTTGTGATACATTCATATTCTCCAATGTCTTCAGGAAGGCTAAGTGGGGTTCCTGAGATTGGGAGGGTGGTCTGTAACATGCTACCAGTTGTATAGCAGTTTTGCCTATGGTTAGTTGCACCTGTATGGTCTCTGATGCTTCATGTGTTGCTACTAATCTGGAGGTGTGGGTGTCCTGTATGAATATGGACACACCCCCTCCCTTTTTGGTTCGGCCTGAGTTTTGGGGCCGAAAAGCATGATACGAGGTATAGCCTGGTAGTGCTGGGGTGCTCTCAGGAGCCTTGAACCAGGTTTCAGTTACTTCACAGACGTCGATGTTCTCCATACTGAGGAGTGCATCGAGTGCCTGCATCTTGAGATTTAGACTTCTGCCGTTGAGCAGCATTACCCTTAGTTTTTTTTCATTTTTGTTTTCTAAGGAGGTGAGTTTGTCTTTTGAGCCTTGCCTAAAAAAGACACTATGGGGGTGGCAAGAGCCTTGGCCAATATCTGGAAGCCCAGTGGTGACAGGTGCAAGCCGTCCCTTGCGAAGCAGCGTGGCTTATCCAACATGTCATCCCAGGCAGACAGACATTGGACCCCCTTAGAATGACACCAGTACTTGAGCCAATTATTAAAGCTGATCATCTTGTCTTTGTATTGTGGCATCATTCTTGGTGAGAGCAAGATGCTGCTCAGGGTCAGGATCATACCAGCCTGGGCTACATAATCAGAGAGCTCCTCTATGTCTCTTTTCATGTAGTCCAGGGAGGTACGTCTCAGGTCATTCATGCCAGCATGGACAATGACAGAGTCATATTTGTACTTGCTTTGGAGTGACCTGAGTGCGTGTGTTATGTGGCGGATCTTAGCTCCTGATAGGCAGCTCACAGTCACCCTCTCCTTGTTAAGCCTGGTAAGCGGGACATCAGTGTGTCTGACTATAGAGTCACCTATTACTAGTGTATCAGACATGGTGTTTGGCCTTAAGGGCTGTGATTGGTTGACACACTGGTTTAATGGCTGACAATGGTATGGTCCATCCCCATAGTTAATATTAAGTACATAGTAAAATACAGGCACATCACATCAAAGTTCATAGTATAGAAAAAATATACATTATTATAACCACATAATTACTAGGGTGTATATAAAAATAAATAAATAATATTAATCTGGTTATGTTAGATAACACCATAGTGTGTGACTCCTTAATAAAGAACAAAATTTTGTGTCCACAATAAGAAAGAAAAATAGTTAAACAACTATTTTGACAAAATAACTAAGTAAAAATATATCCAAAATATAATACAAGGTTAGCTGTTAAACTACCACATCAGAATGTCCTAAGGCAAGAGTATATAGACATGATACCAAATATGAAATCCAAATATTAGTATTTACATCACTTTTATATGACTATATTTACTAAAGTATCCCTTGTTGGTATCTGGTATAGATCACAGGGGTAACTGCAGAAACTTATATTACCAAGGGGATATTCATCATATAACATACATAGTAAATAATATGATAATTATTGACCATATAAATAAAGATAAAGGCACAATTTATGTAGTGTAATCTCACAAAAATTAATATCATTTGAAAAAAATATTTAACAATTTCTTAGTCTTATAATAGCAACAAATTTAAAGATAGAGGGCCAAATTCAGGAAGCCTCCGTGTAAGAGTTATAACTCTTACACGGAGGCTGCAGTTAAACGGTGTGATGTCAGCATGTCATGCATATGCATGAGGTGCATGAGGCATGCTGAATCACACCGTAACTCTTACATGGTCCATATAAGAGAGTAGGGGGCATGTCCGTAGGCTAAGCCCTGCAAGCAGACACGCCCCCGGATGGCTAGAATGGCTGAAAGTAAACAGCCACAAGAGAGGCCATGGAAATGTGAATAAACACACTACACAACACATGCCCCCACAGACCAGCAATGTAAAAAGTGAACAGATGTTATAAAATGAAAAGAAAAACTGTTTTTTTTTTTTAAACTCCATAAATGTGTGCTACTGTGTGCGCTCATGTGCGCGGGTGTGCTACCAGCACAACTGCAGTTAGCAGGCAGTGGAAAAGGATATAAGAACTAAATATGCAAAGTAAGCCAAGAAGTAATAGCATAGTGGTAGAGTTGTTGGCTTAAGAGCAGGCAGGCAAAGTTTGAGACCACACAACAACCTTTTTTATTTTTGTAAATAAGCACTAAAAAGGCCCCTGACAGTATTGTACAAATGTAAAAGTATTTCCTTTTTTAAAATGGAATGAAATGGAGCATATATTATCAAGTAATACAATAATAAAATATTTAGAAATGTAGTGATAGCTAAGCTGCTGTGAGACAGAGTGCCCATAGCTGAGTAGTGTTTCAAAGGCTGCAAATTGCTTGCCCGTAGCTAAGCACCGGTTTAAAAGACTCAAACTGTGTGCAACTAGCTGTGCTTAGCTGAACATGTGTGTTACTAGCCAATTAAGGTTTATCCCAGCACACACCATTTGCGTGGAGGTGCGCGCCGCACCCACAAGCTAACCGCCGGTGCGCATGCGTTAGCTCCACGCAAACAAGCGCAGACCTGGTTTTAAGTGCTTAAAAGTGCTTTTGGCATGTTTGATTGACAGGTCCTCAACTCATTCCTAGACAGTCATAAAATTAAAAATCAGTGGTTAGATTCGAACCCAGGATACCATGCACTAGAGTCAAGGTACTAAATCACTAAGCCATGACAGCAGTTCTTAGAAATGCAGAAATAGCATATATATAGGATATAATCCAGAATGGAGCATGATAAAGCAGTTTCTGTGAAGTAGATACAATTCTAAACCGGCCAATCATAGAAATGTCCGGGAAAATCGGCATATATAAGCCCCATAGGCGGGAATACACAGCAGAAACGATTGTAGAATAGACCTACAGGCAGAATGAGTGGAGTAGGGGAGGGACGTTGCTTTCAAGCACAGCGGTGGGGCATTGAGGAGTCCAGATACATGGTCTGGCTCCTAGTTCACCATCATGAGGCCCAACTCATGCAGGGCCAGGTCTCATGGGGAGCGTACAGGGCGGAGGCATGGGACCAGTTGGCTCATGATCTTACTAGTGCTACTGGGATTCCACGCACTGGTGAGCAGGTCCGTCACCACCATGCGGACCTGAAGTGACGTAAGCAAGACCAGTTGACCCAATGGATCCAGGAGGCCTGGGATATGCCCAATGCCCCACTACTGAGTAAGTTACATTTTACTTATGTATGTAAGGAATTCAACTAGCTGATACCATGGAGATGTGTATCCCAATATTACTTGTATTGTATTACAGCTGCAGGTGTCTGCTCTATGAATCGACGGGCACATGACCACAGGCTGGTGCGGCTGTGCCACCATGCAGGTTAGTAACCCCACCTAGTACTTGTAAATAAATATTATTGTGTAGCATGTAGCAGAATACTGCAGTGTATTGATTAAAAGTAATAGAATGTGCAAGCAACAAGTACAAGTCTGCAGGTATAGCTGCAACAAGTTCATCAGTATGCAAGTGAAACTGGAAATATAAGTGATAGAAATAAATAGTGCTGTAATACAGATGTCCCACCATTAATTAAATGTAGTATAACCTGCAGTAGTCTCAAGAGTACAGCTTCAGAATCTGAGGTAATCACATGTGAGATATATCCCCTGTTGAAATGCTGAATCATGGCAGAAGTGAGGCTGCTGGAAAGTGTTGGAATCCCCACAGGTCTAATATGCGAACAAAGCCTAGAAGTACCAACCTGAACTGTGAAATTGCAGGATGTGTGAGAGCGACAGAAAGGGTCATGTATCAATGAATAAAGTAGTAATAACTCCTGAATATATAAGCTTCAGTGTGGTTCTACAGAACTAAATGCATGTGGGAATTAAAACTTAACATCCCAAACTGATTTCAGTGTGTCTGACTCTTGAATGTTCAGGCCAAAATCTGTATATGGTGATCACAGTCAGCAATTTGCAGATAGAATGAATGATTGTCTGACATACTAACCATCCATAGTTGTCCCCTGCCCTGTCATCAAAGTGTAGCAGGATGATGTATCTGATCAAATTCAAAATAACTAGGATAGTGATGTATCTGTAACAGGTCTAGCATGACAGTCAATTAAAAATCATTTGGAAACTATCACCCACAAGTTAATTGTGTTTCTATTACAAATGTATATCAATGTATAATTTATGAATGTGTCATCATTTTCTTTCTCCACCCACCCTAAATTGCAAATTTAAAAACTCACTAAATATTGGTATGTGAACATTTCATTAACCATGGACATTTGTCCTGTTTCAAAAATATATGCATGTCTGTTGTTGCATGTGCCCTGTTCATACCTGCAAACCTGCAAACCTGATGGCCTGTTGCCATTAATCAACCCTGCATGTTGTTTGATCATGTATTTCCGTTCAAATAATGCATGTGATATTGATATGCCCGTTGTTCAATGGTGTTAATATCTGGGTGTTTGTTTAATGGGAATACCAATGCATGCTGTTACAACTAATTTGAATGGAATAATATGCCACTAACCCAAACTAACATAACATACTCACAAACCTAGAATGCTTGGGAAGGCAGGTCCCAGCGGACCCACCTCTCTCACCTCAGCTGGCGACTGCACCTGGCACTAGTGCCCAGGCTGGACCCTCTTCCGGTGGCCCTGTGCCACCTTCGGGTGGAAGTGCTGCAGGGGATGGGGCCAGTCCCCCCTCTGCAAGCGTGGCCGGAGGAGCTCATCCACTCACCCTCCAAGGTGTCCGGTCTGTGGTGCGAAGGGAGATCCAAGACTCTGTTCTTGGGCCCCTACGCCAGCTCGAGGCCCGGGAGGCACAGCTTATGGGCATGCCCGTTGTCCCGCCTGCACAGCCCCCAGCCAGCCCCGTCCTGGGCTGTGAAGGAACAGTGGCAACTGCCTATGGGTGGGGATATCAGTTCCACTGTTGCCATCTGTGGGCTCATGTGCCCTGGATATCCCAACCTCCATCCCCGTCAATTGTGTAAGCTCCCCACATGTGTCATACACCACCCCTGTATGCGTCTTGTCTGTCTTGTCTGTTAACCTACCCAACCTACCTCCCCAGCTATACCGACTACCTCACCTGACATACCACTCTCACCTGATAAAAAAAAAAAAAGGGCACTCTGTACCCACAAAAAAATTACGCCCCATACATAGCTGTCTATGTTGCACACATGTCCGCTGGACATTGAAACTGTTAATTAAAATTGGCTGTACAACAGGTATTAATGTTGTCCTGACACCTCTCTCAGGGGTGGAAGGTTCCAAATGTCACACCAAATTGCATACAAATTCCCAGCTGTTGCTGGGAAAGACATGGGCAGCTATGGGCCTCACCTACATCCTTCCTGCAAATTCCAAGCTTGTTTCCCTACTGTCTTACCCTCTTTGTGACCCCTTTTTCACCACTTTCCTGTCACCCGTTTTTCTTTTCTTTCAAAGAAAATAGCGCGGGTGTGCGCTTGTGTCTTGTGAGCTCACCGCCAGTCTTGCATCGTGAGCTCCACGCAAGCAGTGAGACCTGGTTTTAAGTGCTTAAAAGTGCCTTCAGCACTTTGATTGACAGGTCCTGTACTCATTTCAAAAGAAAAATAAATCCCCACTGCTAGTCTCGAACACTGGACCTTGGTAGCACTAGTCTGTATGACCTACCACTAAGCCATGACTGTCATAGAAGAGCACAGTGCTAAAATAAATATAACATGTAATAGTAGGAATCAATATAAAGGCAATATAGGATGTGTACTACCCAAAGCATGTCAGGTAGATTTTTAATGCCTGAATTACTAGATTCCTATACTAGTTTAGTGTTCATGGAAACAGCCCTGCTAATTGACAGCTTGTACATAATAATGTAAGGTAATGTACATATATGAAGGTATGTATATGTACACATATATATATATATATTAATACATATGAAATATAGTGGTAGGTGTCAGTATGCATACACACTCACTACAGGAAACAGTGAAGATAAATGCAGCAACCAGAATCTGCAACACAGCCTGACTCCTGTGAGACCTACTAACCCCTTTAACTGCTTAAAGGTGCCTCCAGCACTTTGATTGATAGGCCCTGTACTCAGTTTGAAAGCAAAATATAAGCATACTAGTATGCCCTACCACAAGACCATTGTAACACTAGTCTGTATGACCTACCAGTAAGCCATGACTCTCATACAGGAATATAGTGCTAAAATAAGTAGAACATGTAATAGTAGGAATGAAGATAAAGGCAATATAGGATGTGTACTACCCAAAGCATGTCAGGCAGACTTTTGCTGTCCCAATTACTGGATTCCCATACTAGTTTAGTGTTAACAGAAACAGCCCTGCTAATTGTTAGCTTGTCCCCAATAATGTCAGCTAATGTACATATATGAAAGTATGTATATGTACACACACATATGTATATATATATATATATATATATATATATATATATATATATATACCAATACATATGAAATATAGTTGTAGGTGTCAGTATGCATACACACTCACTACAGGGAACAGGTGAGAGAAATGCAGCAACCTGAATTTACAACACAGCATGAAGCATGAGAGACGTACTAACCTTCACACTCACAGAACACTGTCGACAGCATACCAGCATGGTCCACGCCCTTACAATCTGAAAGGGCAACGCCTATCTCACATACCCTTTTATAGCACTGTCCTGAAATCACAGTGAGACATGCAATCAGTACAGAACTGGCTGCATGCAATTAGCAAATGCTGCCTCACAGTTGGTGCAGAGGCCATCACATGGACCTATGCAGATACCTACAAAAGCATCCAGTACTCACACTCCACACATGCAATACATTCATTGCACAAAGCCAACAGAGAAAGAGAGAAACAGAGATAGAAAAAAAAAAGAAATATAGACAGCCAGCAACAAAACCAGCAGCAGCAGCAGCAGCAAACAGCAAGTAGCACCACTGACACAGCAACAGCTGACACAAACACAGGCAATGCAAAGTAGCAGGTTAATACTGTGTTTACTGTCAAACCTCCAAATGTATCATAGTTCACTATCTATAGGTATGTCCATGAGATAGGTTGTGTGTACATAGTCCTGATATATATACATATGTAATATTGCTGTACATGTCGTCCATACTTAAAACTTCCATAGCTTAGAACACAAGGCCAGTTATGCATATGATGCAGTAGTTCCCAGGGTCAGTAGAGGTTCCTCCTCATTGGTGTGGGACCAATGTGTATGTATGGCACTGTTCAGCTACACATCCTGTAGTATGGCCAGGGTTTAATATCAGTCAGTAATGTGGTGCTATGTCCTCTAGGGGTGAGTGTATCACACATCCAGGGATACCATTTTGTAACAGTGATGCTGTGTGTTCTGCAATGTTGAGGGTGGCCCTCACCTGGACATGTGAGATGATAGGGAGGTTACAGTCATCTGTGATAACTAATTCCACTTGTGTAGGAGAATGGGGGGGGGGATACCTGCACCTAAACTGTCTGCAACAATGTTGCCAATATCTGTGCATTTGGTGAATGTGAAGCATCTTACCACTGCTGACCACAGATGCCTTGCCTTCATGTGAATCTGCCCTGTGCTGCAGTAGCCTCCTGCTATTGTTATACAATGTGCCTGTATCTGTAGTCCACTGGACAGGATAAATAAGTGGTGTGCATACAGTCTGGTTTAGATATGTGTGTGCACATTACATGCACTATGTGGGATGTCTGTGGTAGCTTTTGCAAAGGGGCCAGCAGTGTGTTGTGGCTTCCACTGGCCCAGTGGGCTGCATGGATAGCATCACAGTCCTAACTAGTGAATAACTGTGTAATTACATGCATACATAGCAAGGTAGTGTACTGTGCTTGTGGTGTTGTTGGGACATGTATATCCAGGCTGAGTAATGTGTGTCCACATCACAGGGATGGATGGCAACACACATACAGTATGTAGGGATGAACACCCAGAGTGTTTCAGACATGTTGCCTGTGCAGAAATATGTGGCCATTACCTGGGCATCCCCCACAACACACACACATGCAACATATGTCAGAAGTACTATAGCAGTACACATAGGTTCATAGGTTCATACTAGGCTATTTGCCCTAGGGCATTGATAAGCCTAGTAGAATGTGTTTGTCTTTTGCCACCCAATTAAAATCTATGCTGCTATGCTCTTTTCCGAGGTTAGTATACTGTGCCTCTGTCTAACAGTGACATAGAAGGGATACCCGGGGTACAACTATGATCTCCATCCACTCATCCAGATTCCTATGGAAGAGAGTCAATGAGGGACTCTGCCCAGCCTGTACTGTGAGTTCATTACAGAGTGAAGGGAGCCTCTGGGTTAGAAATATATCCCTCCAGCATGTCCTATTTAAGTCAGTGCTAAGGTTCAGGTCTCCTGAGTGTGTGGCTGTATGGGAGTTTGATTTCCTGAGGTGCAGCATGTCCATTACTTCTGGGTTGGACATGGCTGTATATGGCAGGCACAGATTGCCTCTGAACAGGCAGTATGCCACTGAGTCCAGCTGGA
Organism: Protopterus annectens; assembly: GCF_019279795.1. Lineage (NCBI taxonomy): Eukaryota > Metazoa > Chordata > Ceratodontiformes > Protopteridae > Protopterus > Protopterus annectens. The sequence continues at coordinate 1,432,168,979 of NC_056726.1, forward strand.
TTTTCTTTTAACTGGGCAGCATATGGCATCTGTTTGAGCCCTTTGATCCTCTTGATGAGGTACTGTTGGGGTTTTCCAGTTGCTGTAGGTGTCTGGTTAGGTACATCCCAAAAGGGGCATTGTACTCAATTATAGGCCTGATGATGGATGAGTAAAGAGGCACAATGACCTCCCCTGCCGTACATGTGAATCCCTTCATGATTAGCTGGGCTATATAACATGTCTTTCAATCCACTTTGGCCATGTGGTTGACAAATGACAGATTGCTATCAAGTTTGTTCCCCATGTCCCCAATTACGTCTTCTGTACTCAATGGCTTAACACCTATGTGGTAGTTTGCCACCAATGTGGAGGTGTGGGAATCTTCGATGAATATCGATACTCCCCCTCCTTTTGTTGTTTGGTCCAAGTGTTGGGGCCGACAAGAATGGTAACAGGTATAACTTGGTAGTGCTGGTGTGCTCCTGGGAAACCTGAAACAGGTTTCTGTTACTGCACAGATATCGATGTCCATAATGCTAAGTAGAGTTTTGAGTGCGTGTATCCTGAGGTCTAGACTTCTGGTGTTGAGTAGCATTACTCTTAGTTCCTCATCCTTTGTGATAATGTGATGGATGTGGGTTGGTTTGCCTATGAGCCTTGCCTAATAAAGGCACTATGGTGTAGCAAGAGCCTTCCAAAGCCCAGGGGTGATAGGGTGCAAGCTGTCCCTAGCAAAGCATCGTGGCTTGTACAGCATATCACCCCAAGATGACACAGGCATTGGCTCACCTGTGAATGCAC